>NW_008684131.1:98858-119568 GCF_000695815.1 Acanthisitta chloris
CTCCCATGACCAGCATTCATCTTTGGGTTTGAAATCTAAGTGTACTCGTGAGTTGTATTTTTAATGGAAACGTTGAACTCAAACTGGACGATATAACACCTTGTATGCATAACATATCTATGGGGACTTTAAACTCAAGGCTTATATAGGGAATTTCTTTTCCCTATAAATAAAGTGGCTTTAGTCCTTCATTCCTATTTCCTTGATTATTCCTTGTGACCTTCATTGCACCTATCTGCTCCAAGGAACCCAAGTGATTACATGCAGGAGTATTTAATTTTTGCTGTTTTTCTACATCTTGTATTCTAGGAGATTTTGTGGCAGTAATGCCTGGTGTAACATATTCCTGGAAATCTGACTCCCAGTTTCTGCTTTTATCTGACATTTATCAGTGTTCAGGCTCTAGAGAATTTGGCCTTTCTTGATTCAAGGTTTGGTCCCCACAGTTAGTGCTGTGAAGCCAAAGAAAAGTCAATATCAATCTGAGTTTTGACCAAAATATTTAAATCCTTTTCACTGGCTGGAATGGTAAATGAGACAGAGAGAAGGATTAGGTGGTTTTCATTGTAATTTTTGATTTGTTGTGTGCTTAAGGCTACTTGTCCATGGATTTAATTGAAAGGAGCAAGTCAGAATAGTTCTATCTGCTCAAAGATTGCAGTGGTCCTGTGTTGGTTGTCCCTGCGTGCAGAGTTACAGCTGCAGAGCTCTGCATCCTCCTTTATAGTAGCTACAAGATTTTACTGTTACTTTCAGCTTGGAACATCTTAGGAACTGAGGTGGGATTATTTTCCCCTGGTGCTACAACTTTTACAACCCTATGCAAGACAAGTTACATTGTCTTGCAAAACTCTTCCCAGTCACTGGGACCAAAACTGAATGGTAAGAAATATTATAGGTGAACTTTACAGATCTTTTAACATTCAAGTGTTTCTTAGGGTTTTTGTTATTAAACATTTTCCTAATTTTATTTTTGAGCCAATGTTTGTAAGCAGCACAATTAGACAGAACAGATTAATAATTTACTTGTCATCTGCAGCTTTTTGCCTTGCATGTTTGTACATTTTTATACAGCACTTTTATTGAAAAAAGAAAGAATGTTGATTATTTAGAAATTGGCTTAGACATGCAGGACAGTTTGGTAACTTTTAAGTGCGTCTTCTGTTTTCCAAAGTTGCCTTTATTGGGATCTATAGGAGTATAATTGAAATAGCACTGAAAAATGCTTGTGACAGATCTGGTCCTCCATGGTTTGTTCCTACTGCTGGTGATTCCTGAACTCTCCAAGTTGTACCTGTGTAGATGATTTATGTTACTCATTTTCATATGAACTCAAAACCTGATCTAACAGCAGTTTGCATGGTTTTTAACAATGTTTGGGTGCATATGATGTCCACAAAGGTTCAAATGACTTTGCTGCATGGTTTGATGTCTTATATGAAGCCTTTGGATGAGAAGCTTGGTTGGTTTGTACTCAGCTCAGCTCTTGGATGCCAAATAGGAGTCTGAAGAATTGCAGGTGGTGGGAATATGGGCAAGATGTCTCAGTTCTGCATCATGTGGGTACCTGTGGGCCTTTTTTAGGACCAAGTACAGTACAGGCCAGATCATATTTGAGCCCTAGTTACATTGATTTGTGTAAATTTGAGCATTAAAATGTCAGAATATAATAGTTAACCCAAAAAAAAGAGATAAATATTGCAAGACATACAACATTTGAAAATTTCTGAGGGAGGGAAGTTGTAAAATAAAAGAACAATTGGGGAACACATTAACAAGAGGAGCCTGAGTGCTTTCCTATAGTTTAGATCAGACCGACTTTTTTATGTGACAGTATTAAATCTAAACATAATAATCCCCTTCTGGGTTTTGTTTTTTTTTTTTTATGTTACAAATTACTGAGGCTGCTTGGAATTCATACATTTTGTTGGTTTGCTGATAATAAAAAACTACTTGTAAGATCAGGTGATTTGTAGTTTTTCAAGAAAAAGAAACACTGCCACTTGCTTTTGCAACATTTTGCTTCCTGGCTGAGAGCTCTTACCTGCTGCAAAATGAGTGTGAGCTGTGGGCAAGAGCAATCTGCTAAACCACAGAATCGTTAGAAATCTTCATTATAACTGAAATAAGATTTAAAATGAGATAGAAATTAATGCAACCCCCTACAACATTTAAAATACTTCCACAAATGCTTTAATCTCTGTCTGCGTGTATGTTATTTTCTCAGCTTCAGATCCAAAATTCAGGGGTTATTTATTTTCTGACTGCATTTAAAGATAATGCTTTTGTACTTATCATTCCTAGAGGTCTGACATTTTTCCAGATCTGGAGATTTATGGCATGAAGATACCAAAAATAAAAGACCTTTAATGTGATCTTTCAACTGCATGTAATTTCAGAAATAACTGAAAGGTAGAATACATTTACTTTTGAAAGTTTCAAATGCAGTTGTATCCTTCCTATCCCACAAACCCTCAGCAACATAAGTGCCACACTGATTCCAACATGTCCATAAAAAAGTGTCTTTACTCATCCTTAATTTTGTGTTGCATGTTAGAAATCAGAGTTGTAGGAAATCTTGCAGGTGTGTCCTCCTTGTAACTGGCTGTTCATTCTGAACAGACTGCATTAGATTTCAGTGTTAAAACCAGTTTGCTGACAGTGAACTTCAGGAGCTGTGGGCTTGGGAAAATCTGATTTCTACCAGTGTGAGCCTTGTAGGGCAGTTCCATCCTCTAGTGGTGGGTTTCCACCAGTCTATTCCTTGTCAGATACATTTTTGTGCAGGTGTAATTTAAAAATAAAAATTAAAATAAATGAAAAGAAAAGAAGAAAAAAATAGGTTACATGCACTTAGAGGGGTTTTACCACACGAACACACAACTTTGAAATCTACACCAGAGCTCGTGTCTCAGCTTTGTGTTTCATGTTTCTCATCAGTGTTCACATTCACAGCTTGAACTTTTCCTTGCATCATCCCTATGGTATTCCTGACATGGTTCCTATATTTGTGTGTATTCTTTGCTTACATAAAGGCATAATTATGTAAAAGCTATGTGTGAGTTGAGCAAGAGCAAACACTTTTGATCTATGGTATGACATTTATTGTACAAACTTTATGTAATCCATGTAGATCAGTTTCTTCTGTTTTCTACAGGAATAAAACTTCCTGAGATTAGTGAAAATCCAAATGTTTGAAATACCTGGGCATGTAAGGGTCAAGAAGTATTCTGCTGTTAATGACTTGAGCATTATGTTATGCAAACATTAGAACTGTAAAAGCCCAAAGTGTGTGGCTGTTTTTGCTGTGAGGATAAACAATCTTTGCTACAAGGATAAACAGAACCTTTTGACCATCACTGGCTTTTGTACAGACCATTAACATGTAAACCTCTGGTTGCCACTGTAGTGCTGCACATGAATGCATTTATTTTCAGGTATTTTCATAGCACTGATACTATGTTAGGTGGGTGCTTGTACACATACACTGAAGACTTTTATGTTGATGCTAAAAGTATTGTTTGGCAGTTCGGATGCTGTAAGCTGTGGCTGTTGTCACTCTCTCCAGTTCCCAGCTATTTGTTGCCATCAGTTTTCAGTGTCATCACAGCTGTTTGTGTAACTGTGCTAGGAAATGCATTTGGAAACAAGCCTAGCTGGCTGTGGAGCTGGCCATAGGGTGGGCAGGGGACAAGAGGTTTTTTACATGGTACCACCATTGCATGTGAATTTCAGGGAAGATTAATGAGCTCAGATATCCGTGATGACTTGTATATAGCATGGGATATGCCAAATTGAGATGCAAATTGCTTTATTTTTCAATATGTTTGTGTTTTGCTGGTCTTCAATCATAACTCAAATCTCCACTGTGCCAGGTAGTGGTCTAACATCTAATCACAATTTATAAGCACTGAGTGGACAGAGGAGAGGGAGAGAATATGAGAAGCTCTGATGATATCACACAGATCACAGATTATTAATGTTTATTGGGAAACAAGCAGCCTAATGACCATGCATGGTTTGCAGGTAAATAAATCTGGTCTAGAAAGCATCCTGTGTTATCATTCCTGGAATTACAGCTTTTGGACAGTTTGCTTCATCTATCTGAAGGCAAATTCCAAACACAATTTTACTATTGAAACAAATCCTCATGGTCTACTACAGAATCAGAACACATGGTCCTCTATTTTATGCCACTAGGAAAATTATACCCCAAAGTTTCCAGAAATACATACAATACAATACAATGGGTTCCTTTCTGAAGAGCAAATATCCAGTGATGTGGGATATGAAGAGCAATGTAGCCTGCAAACAGCTTAGTTACCTGCTTGTTTGCAATTTGTTGTTTGCTCCTAATAATCATATGATTCAAATCCTTCCTGCTGTGCACTTTCCCCCCCTTTAAGTTGTAGCTTGTAAGGCCAAAACTTGGCTGTACCATTTTTTCCTGCACATAAATGAAACTGAAAATTGAGAAATTGCTTTTGAAACCAGGGAAATTGAATTGCAGATACCTCTTTTCTTGTTTTTAAACAGCAAGGACACTGCTCTGATTGCTTGGTGTTCCATCCTCGTGTCCCAGGAATCTCCCCCTTGTCCCTCTCACATGGAGACATCCCTCCATGGTTAACTCTCCATCACTCAGCTCAGTTTTGTGACAGCACAATGAGTGCTGTAGCAGTGTGAGTCATGGCTGCAGAAAGCCACTTCAAGGACAAGCCAAGGGTGTTGAAGGCAGCAGCTTGATAAAGCCAGGATTCAGGACTACTTCAATGGTTTTCAGCCTCAAGGAATTCAACTTTGAGAAGCTGAGGCCTCGGTAGTAAAGCTACTCACTTAAAATCAACAAAAGCCAAATCTCTAGATGCTGTTTTGTATTGAAATGTTGTATTTAGGTCCTATGACGTTGCAGAAAACAGTGTTACCTAAAGCACAGCAGCTGCAGTCTGGATTCAGGGGCAGGGGAAAGCCTGTAACCAAACCAAAAGCAGAGTGCCAGAGCAGAGAAAAACATTTTAAAGATAGAAGAAAAAAGAATTTCTGACTGGGGAGCTGACAAGGATCTTAATAACTGCCTCAGCCTGGCATTGCTTTTTTTTTAAAATTCCTTAATGTTTAAGAAGATTGTAAATAGGATTTCCAGTGTGGCAATTGCATCTGGTTTGTGTGAGGCATTGGCCCAGGGAGGCACAGAGCACAGCTCCTTTGGGGATGAAGGGCAGCTCTGCCCAGGCGTGCAGGGAAGGGACACAGTGCAGGAGCTGGCACTGGGCAGCATCCTTGGGCTCTGAACCCTCTGCTTCCCCCTGCAGCAAAACTGTCCTCAGAAGCAGGATCAAGCTCTAAATTAGACGTTTATAAAGTAAAGTAGCCTCAGAGACATCTGCATCCTCACTGCAGTTGGAAATAGGTGCTGACAGCAGGTGTCCAGTTTGGCTTCTTTGCTGGTTAACCAGTGAGCTGGGATGCCCCAGGTGTCAGTGCTGCTTACCTGCTTGCATGGGCATGGACACAGCCCTGCTGGGACTGAGGTGGCTGGTGCTGAAGCCCAAGGTCCTGTGTCTTTGCCATCCTTTGTTACATGATTTGGGTTAGAAGGTTTGGTGAGCTCTCTGTGTGGTGAAGTCAGAGACATTAAGTGCCTAATGCTGGAACAGGCAGAGCAGAGTCATTTCCAGTGAGGGAACTAGTGAATCCAACAACTTTCAAAGTATCGTTTTTTGAGAAAATTGATCTGTGTTGGCTCTCATTAGATGCTGATTTAATCAGTAGCTGTATTTGGTGAGTTACATAACATTGTTGTTCATGAATTTTGTATTTATAAGGTAAAAGCATACTAGGTGGGCTGGATGGCTGGCTTTGCATTAGTGAATGATATAACCTGTCATCTTCAAACAGTGACAGAGGAAGCTTTTCACATTTTACAGATCTAGCGTTTTGATACAGGTGAGCACAAGAGTAAGCACTGTGTTTTTATCAGGGCAGATGATGGTCTTCATGTGTATCATCCTGACTGCATGTAAATAAGAGTGTGGTAGATACTTACCTATAGATGAAGAGCCTGTGCTGTCATAGCTTTAGGCTATAACAAATGAACAAACTGGATGAGTTAAAGATCATTTTCGAGATCCAGCACCTTTCATCTCAGGTCACCATGATCCAATTCAGCATGACTCAGGGATTACCTTTTCATGGCAAATCAGTCCAGTCCAGAAGTAGGGGGAAAGGTGAGGGGATCAGACATAATTGGTACCCTTGTTGAATGAATTGCTCAGATACCATGATCTGAATGAAATTGTAATGCCTTCTCACTTTTACCAGACAGGTCTAATAGGCCAGAGTTTGGTAGGTCAGTGTAAAAGGAGCTCGAATTACCCATCCTGGGCTGTATCAGTCCTCTGGGGGTTGGCAGACAGTGAACTTCATATGCACTAAGCTTAATTGCAAATAAAGGCTGTGACACAAACAAAGCTCAGGAAGTTAAAAGATTAATGCTGTTAAAGGCTTTTCTATGATCAGCAAGCCTGTTTCCACAAAACCAGAAATTGTTCATTTTTGTAGTAAGTTCTAAACTCTTGAACACACATAAATTGAAAGATGTATTGGCACTTGCTATTAATAGTCTCATGTAATTACTTTTGAAGTTTTTGTCTGCTCTTTTTCATAATCATTAAACAAATTGAGTATTTTTGTTAAGGTTTTCGAAGTCTTGCATGATAAGCAATGTTTTGTTTTCTGGAAAGGGCTTTTCTTCAATGAAGAAGAAATCAGTGTGCAAAATACTTAGTATTCTGTGGCCATCTTTGAAGACATCACTTCTGACAGCATATGGATATTGCTACATGCTGATCTCCCAAAATTCTGCTTACTTTCTGCTCTGCTTCTCACTTAAAAAGATAAACAAGCACACAAACCCTCTCAAACAGATGTGTAAGGTTAAATCACAGTTGTGACCTCAGAGGACAGACAGTTCCTTGAAGTGATTGAGAAGTCCCAAGGAGAGAGTGAAGACTATGCTGAGCAGTGGGAGCTCAGGGGGAACAAGGAAGAGCTATCTGATATTTATCGGTAACATTGGTTTCTTTCAGATAAAATGAAGGAGAAAAAGAGGATCATGGAATAGGAAAAGGGAAGATCTGTTAAGATGATCTTCAGGAAGAGCAGTAGACATAGGAGATGCCTATAGAGACAGAGAAAATGATAAATACGCTTGACAAAAGGGATATCAGAATTAGGCAAGACATACACAAAAGGCTGCCTTTTAGCATCCTGAAATCAGCATGACCATTCAGCTCATCTCTGCTTATCATTTACATAACCTGTAGAAAACAGATGCATACTCAAGATGTCTGTCTGAAAGGAATGACTTCATCCTTAGCCCTGTTAGTTCAAGGTCTTTGCACTTTCTGTACTCATCACGATGATTTCATTATATAATAGTATGTTATCAGTGCTATTTAAACTGATAACATTCTCTGTATACTGCTAAAGCATAGATTGAAAGTGTGTCTGATTTTCTTGTCTTTGTCCCTTGTTTAGTGTTAATGTGTGTCATGCTTAAGGGATGTATTAATGAACCTTTCTTTTCTCCTGCAATGACAATCCTCTAGGCCCAGTCTCTTCATTAATGAATAATGATGGAACAGAGTAGGCAGTTGGGTCATTTTATCCTTTCAGAGTGATGAACAGTCCTGAAGAGAATGCTGCAATGCAGCAATAAGCAAAACGGTTGTACAGATGACAAAATGCTTTTGAATCATAGTCTGTGTTTCTGGAACATTTTGGGTTTTAGGAAGATTGCCAGTTTCCCAAAACATTATTTCTTAGGAAAGGAATTTTTCTATTTCAGAAAGACTTATTCCAATGCCTCCTATTCTAGGAACTTGGAAACCAGAGCTTCAATAAAAATAGAAAGTCACTGATCATGCTGTGTTCAGCAGCCATTGAAAAGGACTTGGGGAGACTTCTGTTTCATAATATTTGTATAGCAGTTGGCTCATAGTAATTTGCATAAGATTTTGGACATCAACCTTACCATGAATTTGGACTGATTTTCCCCAAAACATTTGTGTGAGATAGCAACCATAGAAGAAAAATAACCTGACAAGTCAAGGGGCTGTGCAAAGCAAAGCTTACTCTCTACTGAAAGGGAAGCATTTGAAAATCAAAATAGAATTTCCAATTAAAGTTACTAATGAGACAAATGAGCACCATTAGGTTAAGTTAGCAAAATGTTTAAAGTGCTCCTTTCCTTGGGGTGAGCATAACTGGGATAACTTCATTTTTCCATCTCTTTTGGTGTAAAGAATGTAATTAATTCCCTAAGTAGTTGTTATCTAAATCTATGCCTCCGTGTTACACGATAAAAGTATTTGAGTGCTTAGAAATCTGTTCCCTTTTCATATAATAAGAACATTGGGTTTAGTTGCTTTTTAAATCTCTTTTTGCTTCTTGGACTTTTTGTTTCTCTTTACTTGCAAGAATTTGTTTCTAATTTGACTGTGTAAATTATTGTGTTCTCTAGCTGATGATGTGTGGCTCCAGCTCCCAATTTCCATGCTGCCATAGCTGTGGGATGAGGAGATGTGTGTCTCCAGCAGCACCTTGGAGATGCTGAGCTGAAAGTGGTCTCAATCAAACTCAGTCTAAGGGATTTACCTAACCTCAGCTGTGGGTTTATTCTGGAACATCTATTCCTGAACAATCAACATGGATTAACTCTTTGTGTGGGTGTTCTTACTGTGGATTAAGAGGCCTCTTCCCAGGATGATGCAAAGTGATGAATTAATGAGTTGGAAGTAAAACAAAATGGTTCCCACAATACAAAGAGGGAACTGCTGTGCAAGGAAAAGGTTAGAGCTGTAAACTGATTGAATGACTTCTCACTTGAGATCCTATTTTGACTACAAACTGAAACTTCCACATGTATAATGAAGGTTAATTAATGACTGTAGGTATTATTTGGGGGACAGTAAGAAAATGTAATTTTTGTTTATTCAGTCAAGCTGCCCAAGGATGGTTGTTCACAGGAATTTGGTGTTTCTATTGTGATACAGTATAGTATTTTGATTTCTGCTAATGTGTTTAGCACAAATTCGTAAACATTTGTAATGTGAGCACACTTCTGCCAGGGCTTTGAACAGAACTGCTTCCTTCCATTCTCCTGAACGTGCACTTGCCAAAAGACACACAAAGGTTTCTACTTGTCAAACCACAGAACACAAAATTATGAAAATGGAAAAGGTAATTCTTAACATGAAAAAGACTTGGATGTTATGACCCAACAAGCAAAGAGATTTGAATACAGACCCTTTCCCACTTCTGTCACCTTCGTTATAGTTGAGATATTTTCAGTGGCTTTTTGGAGTGCTGGAACTCCATCTTTTCTATCCCCAAAATTTCCCACTTTTGTCATGAATGAGAACTGGGGTTTGGATCTGAAGTCTTCTCCTTTCAGGAGTCTCTCAGGGAGTGCTCTTGCTGTTTCTGTCTCGTGTTTGCCTCTGCTGCTTAGCATTCCCTCAGGTTCGAGCTGACCAAGCTTGGTAGCTCTAATTCCTCTAGCAAAGTAAGGTCCAGGTCAGAGTCTCAGTTTTCTATGGAATATATAATGGAAGTTGTGTATTCAGAAGAAAACCAAAATAGGCTAGTGAGATCCACTGTTCATTTGTGGGAAAAAAAACATATGAGCAAACCTTGGTGAAATCTTACATGTTCAGGAGAGTTTCTACTAAGATTGGTGTTTTGAAGTGGGACCAGTTTGGTGTACATAAAAAATACATGGAGTCCTCGGCTGCTTCTGGCTCACAGGCCATCACAGCTGGTGACTTGGTGACTACACCTTCCTTGAGGTACTGCATAATTTAATTTAGCATTTGATTTGTGCTGGAAAAGTATCTGGAGAGCTTCAGTAGTGATTATTGCATTCAGGTTAGGTTAGTTGTGTGGAGGGCTAATCAAGGTGATTGACAATATGCTTCATAGAAGAGAGAGCCTATTCTTTTGGGTTTTTTAGTGGGCTAAATTAGGAGATGTCTGTAGGTGTTGTGTTCCTCATGGAGTTCTGCTGCATGTAGGTATAAGAATAAAATAACTCTGTATCCCACAGTACATGTTGGGATTGCTTTGGTCACAGTTTATATTTTCTCATATTTAAACATAAAACAGCATTCAAGAAAACATTGTCACCTTTCACAGTATTTTTATGATTTTTATATTGGTCTGTGAACTCTTTGGAATAACAATATTACATCTATTCCAAGGGTGCCATCAACCCAAGTAAAACACTACTAAGGATGGTGAGTGAGTCACCTGCTCTGCTCTGCCAACTCTGGGGCACCTTTTGTGGACGGAATTAACTAATTATCAAAAGGCTGGAAAGTCTTGAGATTTTCTTTGCCATCTTTTCTCCTTTTAATCTAGAAAATGGGGCAATAGAGAACTTGTTTGACTTTCTAAATTATCAGTGCCCAGTGACTCCAAACTTTGTGTATCTGTGTTCATTTATGGGATAGTCACTGTAATAGTGCTTATGTTGATATCTTTGGATGAAATTTTACAGCTTCTTTCACTTTTATTGTTCCTCCAAGCCTGTGTGGTAATTCAGTCTACAGGAAAGGCAGATGATGATCTAAAGGATGTACAAACACAAATTTGTGTTAGGCACATTAGCAGAAATCAAAATATCATATTGTATCATAATAAAAACACCAAATTCCTACGAACAGCCATCCTTGGGCAGCTTGACTGAATAAACAAAAATTACATTTTTTAAATGCCCTTATTATTAATTAATAATATTAATTGATTAATTTTAATGCCCTTACTTATTAATTAACCTTCATTATACATGTGGAAGTTTCAGTTTGTAGTCAAAATAGGATCTCAAGTGAGAAGTCATTCAATCAGTTTACAGCTCTAACCTTTTCCTTGCACAGCAGTTCCCTCTTTGTATTGTGGGAACCATTTTGTTTTACTTCCAACTCATTAATTCATCACTTTGCATCATCCTGGGAAGAGGCCTCTTAATCCACAGTAAGAACACCCACACAAAGAGTTAATCCATGTTGATTGTTCAGGAGTAGATGTTCCAGAATAAACCCACAGCTGAGGTTAGGTAAATCCCTTAGACTGAGTTTGATTGAGACCACTTTCAGCTCAGCATCTCCAAGGTGCTGCTGGAGACACACATCTCCTCATCCCACAGCTATGGCAGCATGGAAATTGGGAGCTGGAGCCACACATCATCAGCTAGAGAAAGGAGCAAATGGATAATGATGAGAACAAGTGTTACACAGGTAACAATGTGTATGCTATGTTAGGGGTTTCAAAGTTCTAGTTATTGTCATGCTCCTGAGCAGTGGCATTTAATCTATTGGGTACTCAAGAAGCATCTTCTTATCTAACTGTCTCTACACAAGTTGGACATTGTAGCTGTGAGTGATATCATTGTCACCTACAGGAGTGACAGCAGCATTTAATGTTGCTTGTAGATGACATAATGATCATAGTCTGTTTTTGTTCGGTGTTCTCACTTTTTTTTAGCTACCTTGAATACTCTCCTGAATACACACCAGCATAAGGTGCACACTCACAAATTCTCTTCCTCTGCATAGCTTGGAGTGAGTACAGTGCTGTGTAGCTGACAAGCTGGCATTACTCACAGGAAAATCAGGTGATGCTGACTGAGATTTTAAGAGTTGCCAAGTAGTAGCACTCAGAGGTAACACCTCATAAAAATGCAGTTCATTGCTATCTGATTTATTTGTTGTTTTTTTCTTAAGTGAGGATGGGAAAGAATCATTCTGTGGAAGCAGGATGGGCAAAGTGGGGTTTGGTGTGTTCATTTTGACTCCCCTATGGACATCACAGAAATGTGTCTCTTCAGAATGTAAATTTTTCTTCTGTTATGTATTTTCACATTAAAGGTTAAACATCTCTATGAGGGATTAGCTACCTAACCTACACATTCCTGGCCTTGTCTGGAAAGAGCCCTCTTTGCCATGCTGTTGTTGTCGTGAGAGCATATGTTGTTATGCTGTGTGACTGTCAACCTTTCCAATAGGCTTCATAAATAAATATGAACTATAGACCCTTAGAACTCTTGATTCTATTGAAACTGTGGTGATAGCAGTGACAAAGAATAGTAAAGATTCTTCATGTAAGAGGAGAGATGCATATAAGCCTCTTGCTGGACTTAGAAACCTGTCTAATGTGTCTTGCGTAATGTCTTCCTCACTCAAGCCATGCTTTCCCACTTTCACATACTTTATTCCTTGGGCATTTGCTTTCTCAGATTACTGTGACTGTCATCCTGAGTGGACGTGCTCTGTGGAACTGAACAGAAATTCAGGAGTGAGTCTAGGTCCCATCACCCTGAAAGCACACTATGGTGTGGAGGAGCCAGCTGAGTCTCTCCATGGTATCTATTCAGCTGAACTAAATTAATCAGATGGCTGCAGCTTCTAGGATGTTTCACTGGCATCGACATCCTTCGAACATAATGTTTTACTCTCAAAACTTCGAGCGATGTGAAGCAACTCCAAAAGGTTTGATATGAGATGGGAAAAATAAAAGGTGAAGGCCTTTTGTCACCTATGCAGAGTTGACAGTCCAGCAGCTGTTTTGTGATTGTGGGTTTCTTTGGTGTTACTCAGCAGCTGGAGTCCCCTGGCTCAGTGTCACTCGTCACATCCACTGGCTATTGACTGTAACTGTGGGCCTGTGCACAGGTGGACATGTGGCTTTATAATTTTTTTCTCACTTTTCTGCTAGGAGGAAGAGGTTCCCATGCTTAGACCCTGTGGCATTCCCTGCACTGCCACATGCCCCTGGCTAACTCTGGTCCTACTGGTGGGTTATTGATGGTAACCTGTTCAGCTGCACTTCTACAGGGCCTGGAAAGCACCTGTGCACACGCAGCTCCCAGCTGGCAGATGCCTTCATGCAGGCTCTTATTTGAATCATACAGTTAGAGCTCCCTGTAGACCATGACTGATGGAAGTGTTTCCACTGGGAGTCTTGCATTTCCCCAGACACACAGACAGGCAGAAGCTGCCTCCGTAGCAGCCAGAGAGATTTGCGTGTCAGCAACACTACTCAAACTGTGGTTTGGGAACAGAGATTCACAGATTTATTTCAGGGTCGTTTTTCCCTCCCTATCCCCTGTGGTTGCCATTTGCAACATGTATGAAATGGGGAATATTTTGTAGGGTCCAGGGAGAATGGTGATGTTTATGAAGATGTGTTAATTAAGGAAGGCTTTCCACTTTGACTTTATTATGTGCTCACTGACTCCTTGATCTTTCTCTTGGCTAAGACCTTGGACCTCCTCCATTAGACTTACCTGATTGCTCTTCCCTGCCATTACCTGATTCACATGCTAGTGCTTTCCAAGTCTGATCCCACAGAATAGCCAGTGAGTGTGTCTTAAGGTGTAGCCAGGGATGCTTGATTTGATTTTAATGTTAAGGGCAAGAAACAACTTTCATGTTATCTGGAGCAATCATATTATTACAACTCAGCATTGTAACAGTATGGTTTTGATACTATTTCCCTCATACTCTTAGTCAGCATCATTGAAATGGTCCCATCTTGTATGTCTGTGTTTCAATGGGAAATCAGAGCTATGTGGGTAACACAGAAGCCTGTGCAGAGGGTTTTTGTATGGCTCACTCTATATCCTAATGCTGCTTTCTGTGGGAGGGAAATTCTGGCTTTGTTTTAATAACAAAAAAAAAAGATGTTTGAAGAAACTGTCTCGAGGCTTTGACTACCTGGAAAGGGTGAATGGGGAAAGAAACCATTGCATTCCCCCATTCCCTCTCCATCTCTTCAAAAAAGCCCTAATAGCATTCAAAAGCTGAGGGCTATGTGATGCTGAGTAAACCTGAAGTACCCAGTGTCTGTGGGGTGCTCCACTGGCTTGGGGTTGGTTGGCTTGGCTGCAGTAAGCCCCTTCCATAGCCTTTAGGTTAACTGGATGAAGATCTGTGATGTTACTGCTCTGTAGTGTAACATGTAATGTAGAAAGGAATTTTTAATGGCTTTGTGTTATGTGGTTGGTGATAGATGGGAGCTGCATGGTGGATATACATACTAGATTATTCGTATTTTTTGGTATTGCCGCACTGAATCTGTAATGATCTTATTGTACTTGATACTACATCATGATAGAACAAAAGAAAACCATCTCCTGGAGCCAAGGTGAGATATATGTAAATCATGTAATGATTGTCAAATGGAGTAAGAGCTGAAGAAATGATCTCTAGTGGGATAATTTCTTCCCTCTCAACAGCCAAACTCCCACTGACAGCAGTACATTTGTGAAAGAGAAATCCTGATTCCTTTCTTTATTCTGGTCCTTCAGCTCTCATTAAATGTTTCATTGGCCTTTGCAGAGAAGTTTTTGTTCTCTGTTTAGGCAAGAAAAATATTAGTCATCTTGCATATCTTGCCTTTAATATTTGATGTCTCATCTGTTGCTCTGATATTGGTGCATGTTTATGTGCTGCCCATAAATCCAGCCATTGCATTATGAAATTGTACCATGTCTTTCAACTGAGTGGCTTTTTGAGGGGCAATGTTACAGTCACTGTCGAGAACCATTTCTGCTTTTGCTGTTATTAGTCATCCTATGTAAACTATTTGTTCCTGGTGAATTGCTTCTTTTCAGAGCGATTTTAGTTTAAAAATAAATTAGCAGATGATAGAAGAAATAAACCAAAATGCCTAATGGGGGAGTGAATGAAACATGCCATGGAGCATTCAGTACTACTTGGAGTAAGAAATCCTTCCTGAGTGTAAACCAGGAATCTCAGATGTGAATCTACTCCCCTGAACCAAACTGTCTGGGGCAAGAAACTCAGCCTTTCTCTGCCTCAGAAAATTGAGGTAAAGTTTTCTAGCATTTCTACAGCTAGAAAGAGCTTGAGAGATGGAAACTCATTGTAGAAGTGCAAGTTGTTACGTCTCTGTTTCTATCATTTCCATTAGACAAACTGTGAGAATGAATGTTAAAGTCTTCAGTTACTTTATTTAAAAAATATAGTAATGAAATTAGATTATTTATGTACTTTTGTGTGACTTGAGTGATTGCTTTGACTGCAGCCTGTAACAGGGAAGGTTTACAGAAGGGTTTTTGGAGTCAGGTTGTTTCATTTTGGATGCTGAGGGGTGATCCCTGCCCTGTGGGGTGGCAAAGCTCCAGAGAGCAGGACACAGCAACTGTGCCAGTTGTTGCCATTATATGTGGAGAGGAGGATGATAAATGAGGAAATGGAAGGGGAGGTAATTAATTTCCTGTTTCTTTGCCCCTCTCTTCTGTACATAGACTGTAAAGCATTTGTCTCAAGGAGGTTCTAAGTCCTGCAAGGTTCTGCTGGCAGGACTGCCAAGTGGACTCATAGGAATAGTCACAGCAGCAGTGTAAAGCTTGTGAGACATGTGCTAGATGACTTGTAATGCCAAAGGCTTTTAATTTTTGGACAAACTTCTTAACATTTATGTAGAAAAAGCCTGCAAGTGATATTAATGAAAACAGGGAATGAGATTCCTTACGCTTACAGACAGCTTTGTTGTTCCAAGATTAGAAGGAAATTATTATTCATTGAGGTTCATTCACTAGTAAAATTCCAATTCACCTTGCTGGAACTAGTAAATGTTCTCATAATACAGTCTCCTATTGATGGACAGCATTCTTTCAACTGAGTTGATTTTAATATGACCTGGACAGAATTTCAATGTACTGCATCCAGAGTTCTTTTCAGGCAACATACATGGTAAAACTGGGAGGTCACAGAGACATCCATTCCAGATATGAATATTTTCACTGTGTGTTTCACATCTTTGGAAAACAATCCTTTTGTGTCAGTTGAAGGCAGCATGTGTTTTTGTGCCACACTTGGTACCAAAGCAAGTGTTTGTTTTATTTAGCTAAACAAGGGTCATGAAGAATTTGTGACCTAATGATATTGGGTTACATCATAGTGTGCTTGATGACAGCATTATACATAAGAGACAAAATAGACCTTCCTTAGCATTTGATCAAAATCGTAACAGTGATCACAGTTTAATGCATGTGTCTCCATGCCTTCCCCAATTTCTTAGGTAGGGACAGTTTCCTAAGGCAGACTTCAGAAACTAAATCTGTTAGTTACTAGCTATTCATTTGAATTGAAAATGTGACATTTTCAGCTCTTTCAGTCACTACATAGATAATGCTTCTTAGATTACAGTGGAAGAAGTGGAAGAAATAAAGCTCTGCTGTCACTTCTAGCTTGTTTGAGAGAGAAAAGGAGAATTGTGCACAGAAATCTGCTTCCAAAGCCAGAGAGTAAAATCCCACTAAAATGTTGAATGGGACTGTGGGTTTGGATTTTCCATGTTATAAAAGCACTAAGTGGGCTAATATTTCTAGTTCATGTCATGAAGTTGTGAGACTCTACACAAGAGCTACACAAGCCAGTGGGCCTGAGCAGGTTATACTGACGTGTTATGTAGCAGCAATAATGGCAGGGACTGTTTTGGAGTTAAATGGGAACTAAATGGAGTTGGGAAAACAGGGCAAAGAAGATGGAATAATGGTTGAGGTGGTACTTTGTGGTGTTTTACTTTTCAGTTTCTGTGGAGACCTAGCTAATGTGACACTGGGAATGCTCATCATTGGAGAAGAGTTTAAGGCCAGGGGAACAGCAGCTCAGGAGATAAAATATAGTTCTGTGTTCTCATAGGAAGATTTCAGGTGTGTCATATCTAATCGTTGTTAGAGTTCACTAACCAAAATATTTGGCTTACCTCTCTGCCTTCATTTCCACAGAGGTTCAGTATCCTTGTGAAGCCTTTCCTTTTCCATGCTGAAAAAATTTTGTGTTTGAAGTTAGTATGCTGTGAGTTTTGAATGACACAGTTTATATGTTTTGCTATTTGAAATTTTTATCCACTTTTCTGGATGCATCATAAAATGTACAGAAGAAAGTAAATAAGCAATGACTGGTTTATTTGCACAACTAGCTCAAATGTAAATTCTCCATTCTTCAGCTCATAATTTAAGCCAATTTGAAGCATTCTCTTAAAAGTTTTATGGTGGTTTTTTTCATTGTTGCTTTGGTAGTGATGTGCTTTTGCTATTTTTGCAGCATCAAAATCATTCTCTGTTTGTCATGCTCCATTTGGTTGCAGTGGAGATGACTGTCAGAGAAATACAATTTTCCAGGCATTAATTGAAATGATGGCTTTATATTCAGCGTGCAGGAACTGACAGATGTAGATAAGGAACAGGGAAAATTCATTAAGTGGCATTTCTCCAGTTTTTTGTTCTTTTTCTCCTTCCAAAAAAGCAACAATGCCAGATGAAATTAGAAATGCTTTTAATATACTGCACAACATTGTAGAAAATGTTTTCTCTGCAATCACTTTAATTCTCCCACAAATTTCAGACAAATTTGGGGGAAATCTTTTGGAAACCAAAACCCTAAGAAATTGCTCAAGTGCTGGAAGCATCCAGAATAAATGTTCACAGTATTTCCTGAACTGTGTATTTATATTTGTATATAAATTTAACCCAAATCTGCACATCCATTCTAAAACACTCAGGTCAAGCAAAGTAGTATTGCACAGCTTTGACCTAGAAAAGCACCTAAAAAATGAAATATTCATGTTTGTGTGAAGAAATGAACCTAAACCCAACCAGTCTGTGGCTGATTTTCATAAAGAACATAAGATGGAAGGCTGCAGCTTCTGCCAGCAACGTATGAACTCTGAAGTCGTATTGAACTGGTATTCCCATTCATGTTTTAGTCTCCATTGGTTCTTCTTCACTTTTCCTTAGATGTTTTATATATTCACATAGAAATGATATTTTAAATGACTTTCATTTGCAATGCTCTTTAATTATTGTCACAGGACTCAAGGGACAAGTGAGAAACAAATAGTATTCAGGAGCAGTGATGAAATCAGAACATGTAATATGAATAAAATCAACATAAAAACCATCTAGCTGCAGGAAAACCATCTCCTGGTTAAAAGTACTGATGAGGACAGATGTCCCTGTCCAGCTCTTGCTGTGCTAATTGACGTGTTTGCCATCTGCACTGCCTGTTGGCGCGCGCTGGGGAGCAGCACCCGCAGCTCTGCCAGGGCCACGCACAGCCCAGGCCACCCCTCAGCCTCTTCAGGCAACCTGCTCACAGCACCTTTGGCACTATTTAAAAGAATGTTTCTGACCAAAGCAGGTTACTTGGAAAAGCCAAGGAGTGCCTCCCTTACACCTTCTGCCAGCAGTAGTATGGAGAAGGTAGGGAAGCTTTGCAAGATGAACCTCTCACTTCAGATGCTCAGTCCCAGTTCCCAGAGCTGCAGCTCCCTGGGAAACTATCTGTGTGTTTTACTGTGCCTTTCTGACCTTAGCACTACAGTAGTGCTTAGGACTGTTGTGATTAGATTTCATCAGATGGTCTGTAGGTTTCTTCATTCTCTCCTTTCCTTTCTCTCTGTCTGTTTAGGACTTTGTTTCTGGCATTCAGTGGGAGAACAACCACAGCCCCTAAGTTTTGCTGACTGGGATTTCGAGTGATGGTCAGGTCTCTGGAGAAGGGAAATCATTTGATTTGAACTAAACATAGAATTTTGTTTTCTAGGATTTATACATGACTTACAAGGAAATAAATTTTGTTATTAAAAATGAATATACTCTGGTTTTAAATGAGACTGACCTGGTGAGTAATTTCACCAAGACACAGACTTACAGAAAAGAATAAAATCACATGCATAGTTTACATTTGTATATTTGTGGTTCTTAAGAAAGATAATATTTATTATAAAAAGTGGAAAATAAAGTTTATGTCTGAATTCCAACATGGACTATAGTCTGGAAAATAATGATGCTTTAAAGTCAGTCTAGTCCTCAGCCTTTGGTGTCTAAATGAAAAATTTTGTCTTAGAGAAAAAGCAGCTCTTTGAGTTTCAGGGTCTCTCTTCTGCTTTGGAGGCTTTTCAGGATGTAGGTGCATTTACACAGCATTATAAACATGGGACAGGAGATGTATACTTTGTATGCCCTCCTGACAGTGAAAGATGGAACACAAATTCAAAGTCATGAATTCATCACGTGTCAGTAAATGTGACTAGGATTGTCAAAAATGCTGCAGCTATTTCCTGTCCTGTTTCAGCCATCCCTTCCTTGCTGGTGAGTACCCAGTCATGTGCTGACCTGCTGGAGCTGACCCACCACTGAGCACATATGTTCTGTGTTGGAAAACAGGCATTTTTCAGACATCTCTTCCTCCCCTTCTTGATTGTGCTTTCAAGACTTTTCTGTTTCAGAGTCTTGTGTTGCTTCTTGGAGATGTATTGAATAAATATTTCTGCCCCAAGTCCCTACCATGATCAGTGCTGCCCATGGACCTTCCCCTATATATATGAAGTCACTGCTATATTGGAGTAGGTTGTGTTTGGGGGGCATAGTGCAAATTGTGTGTGCCTTTTCTACAAGTCCCATGAGGAGCAGTTGAGGGAGTTGGAGAAAAGGCTGCTTAGGAGGGGACTACAACTACCCAAAAGGAGACTGTAGCCAGGTGGGAGTTGGTCTCTTCTCCCAAGTGACATTACAAGTGGAAATAACCTTAAGCTGTGCCAGGGGAGGTTTAGATTGGATGTTGGGTCCTGGTTGTAAAGAACCAGGCTGCCCAGGGAAGTGGTGGAGTCACCATCTCTGGGAGCATTCAAAAAACCTGGAGATGTGGTGCTTGGGGATGTGGTTTTGTGCTGGACTTGGCAATGCTGGGTTAATGGCTGGATCCTATGAACTCAGAGTTTTATTCCAACCTTAATTATTCTATGATTCTTTGACTTTTAGTGAAAATCCTTCCTTGCATTGAAGGTCTTTGCAACCCTCCAAAGCTGATCAGGCTGAATTTGTTTGGCTTTTCCTGGAGTCTGGTCCCTGTGTTAGATGCCATCAGCAGTGAGTGACTCCCCTGATCTCTCACGTGTGTTGCCCTAACTTCTGTGACCTGTGTTGGATCACAAAAAGGCAGTTACCCAGTGGGTCATAGCCAGCAATTCCTGTGTCATGGGGAAAAGGGTTTACCCTGCCTTGGAAGCTGACTGGGAGCTCTCAGAGGGGCAGAGAGCTTTGACATATTGTTTCAATCATAGAGAATAACACAGACACACTTCATGATGGCTGGGACCTGTCTGTTTCAGTGTCACTAAGCACTAGGTGCTGAAAATTAAATGAAGTGAGGTAATAACAACTACAGCGTGCCTTTATCTGGGAGGGGAGGGTAGTGTTTCTTAGAAGCTGAAGGTGAAATGAAAGTTTGATGAGTTAACCAAGAACCAGAAGCTACACAGCAGCTGTAATTATATACTTGAAGTGAAAGGTGAGTCAATATCTGCCTGGACCGTGGCAGGAGTGATATGTTCAGAAAAGCATCGCTTTTGTCTTGAGGAAATAGTGCTTGGGCCTGGTGCTGTCACCCGAGAGGTGACTGCCCAGCACACACACACTGCTGGGGACCAGCACAGTCCTGGCTGACCGAGGCACAAAGTGGTACTCTCAGCACATTAGGAACCTGATTGGTTTTCCTTGGCATCTTGAAGGTGGTGTTTATAGGACTTCCCATTCCTGAGGTACCCCATGGGGGATTGTCGTGGTTTAACCCCAGCCAACAGCCAAGAACCAGCAGCCTCTCACTCACTCCCCCACCAA
>NW_008684131.1:119957-136568 GCF_000695815.1 Acanthisitta chloris
CGCACCAATAACAAAAAAATCTCTGCATTATCAACCCTGTGCTCTGCACAAATCCCAAACATAGCCTCATACTAGCCCCTGTGAAGAAAGTTAACTCTACTCCAGCTCAAACCAGCACATTCCACCCCTTATTCCATACCATTTACAAACCAGCACAGGGATGATATGCTTTCAGGGTGAGCTGAAGAATCCTTACAGCATGGGGTCAAGTGTTTCCTCTTGCTCTCTGACAGGCACCTTTGTGTTCCTCCAAGGTCAGCTCTCAACTTCAATATTTTCCTAGTGTCATGTAGGGATAAATGAGCATAGACAACTTTACGTTGGGGATTGCATTCAAAAACCTGCAGTTTTGTAAATGTTTCGACTGATATCAGGTATTATTTGGCAGATATATGTAACACTTAGTGCAGTTCTTTATGCTGCTGAGAGTGGTGTATGGGCTCAGATATTCTACCCTGAAGCTTTTTTTTGTGTCTTTTTTTTTTCTGTCTGAAAAGACATTAGATGTGCCAATATTAATACAATTAAAAAATAGGAAGCAAAAAACACCCAAGTGGGTGGTTCAGCACAAATACACATTGTTCCTCTGTATCCTTAAGCTGAAATGTTCTTAAGTTGAAGCATCATGCAAAATACATGCATTTTTATATCCACTGAAAGAACCCTAGTATTTCCTTTTGCCTTTCTGTGCATGTCTAAGCTGTCACTTTGGCTGTCTGTTGTCATGTGACATTTTGTTCTAGCAATGTGTTGCAGGCCATGAGCAGCCACACAGGTTGCTCTGAGGTAGCACAAGACATGCTCTATTGATTTATACTTTGAGGTTATGGACCTGTATTGAGAACAAAGATGTGTATGATTTCCTACTGGTATTACCAAAAGCTGCCAACAGCTATTCCAGCTTCATCCCAAATATGATTTCTTTGTGCTTTATGATCTATTTTCAGAAGTCATTGCTTACATGTGTGTATGTATGTATCTTTATACATAAGTCTTTTCAAATAAGCATCCTCATTCAAAGTCAGGAATTAGTACTAAATGGAGCCCATAAGAATTCTGTTCAGAATATAAGGACAAATCATCTTGCTAAAGCAAAATTGAAGTGGAATATCTGACTGTTTGTTAAGATGCCATAGGTGGTAAAGCTTGTAGTTGTTCTTGGACAAGTAATTCATAGGAATGCATATATAAGTGGATGTTTTCTATTTCACTGCAATCTTGATTTATTTTATTTTATTTTATTTTATTTTATTTTATTTTATTTACAGGATTAGCTGGCTCTGCTGCAGACCTAGAAAAAAGAAAGCTTATTTTTGGAAAAAATTTTATACCTCCAAAGAAGCCAAAAACATTCTTACAGCTAGTCTGGGAAGCATTGCAGGATGTGACTCTTATAATCTTGGAAATTGCAGCCATCATATCTCTGGGGCTTTCTTTTTATCAGCCACCTGGAGAAGGGAATGAAGGTAAGAACTTTTTATCTAAGTCATCTGTATAAGTTTAAGTAAAACCAGTCCTGTATCTCAAATCAATTCCATCACCACTCTCCAGAAGGTCACTAAGAGGAAATTTCCATGTGGTTTGTCTCTGATACCATTACATCTGGTACTGACATATTTTTTGTATCTTGACATTTCTTTATGCAAATGCCGAACCTCATAACATATGCTAAATGAGTTAAAGAAAAATTATATTATGCTTATAAAACTGGAGCACTTCTGTGACTCTTTTCACCTTTGACATTGTGTTCAGTGTTTGTTAAATTCATCTGAAATGGTTGTTTACTGCATTATAGAGCAGAAATATGTAATTTCTTATATAACTGATGTATCCCATCCACAGGAACGTGGACAAGTCTCTAGTTAGTCTATACCAGCTGAAGACTTGAACTTAGTGAAATTCTCACATTTCATTATTTTTAGTGATGTAGCTAAGGCTTGTGAGCATGGCTCAAAGGGAGTATTGGAGGCAAAGGCATGTTACTGATAACTGTGCTTTGCAGAGTACTTCTGTGATGCCTGTAGAAAGTTCTAACACCCTGTCTGCCCCTCTCCTTTCACCCCTCTTTTTGCCCCCTTTGGAAAGTACTCTTGAATTCACATGCTTAAAATATTTGTTCCTCTCCATAAATGCAAGATTTCCATTTCTGGCAACTGATCCAGATTCCCCCACCCCCCACCCCTCCTGCTCTCTCCTAGACTTATAAAGCTGGATAAAACATGCTGTGTGAAATGACGTGAATAGCTTGGCAAATGTATGAAGAATGTCTTCCTCTAAATATAGCCTTGAAATGCTTTTTACATTTGCTGCAGTTTCCTTTGGCTACATTCCTTGAAGCCCCTTCCTTCTTCCTCTTCCATTCACCAGCAGAATGAGCACGTAGCCATGCTCAGGTCTTGGTTCATGTTGATCATTCTTTAATCCTTTATATATAATTGGAGAGTCTTTTCTTGCTTTCTTACTGAATTTTGAATACAAGACTATTGATTCAGCAGGTGTTCAGTTTAGGCATGGAAAGATAAAGGAGTAATTTGGTTTTTTTATTCAAGAAAACATTATTTATTGGCATTACCTATTATAACTGGCCAGGGTGGAATACCTTGGGGATGTTGTAAACTATGAGTGATGCTTTGCAAAATCTGTATTTAGACTTTTTTCTTAGACATAAATGTGCAGAATAACCTCTTAACTTTTATATGGTGGGAAAGGAATTTTGAAAATAGGATTTTTACAGGTTTTAGGAAAAAGGGAGATGTGTCATCAGGCAATGTTTTTTTCCTTTTTCAAATTGTTATTATTTTGATACTGCATTTAAAATACTTTTTTCCCATGGGAAGGTATAACACAGCTGAGATTCTGACAGAGTGAAAAGCTCAGCCACACAGCCTGGGAAAATGTATTTGTGTTTTCCCACAGCACAGTCTTTTCTTCAATGGTTACTGTTCTCCCTGTGTTTTTAGATTTGTTTTCCTGGAAGGCTTTGCCCTGATTTACACAAGGAGAATAAATCAAGTTAGTGAATATCTTGTAATCCAATCTTTTGAACACATTGTAAAGGTCCTCTTTATTTTGGGAAGTCTTTCTTTAAGCAGTTTTATAAATAATTCTCTTTAATTTTGATATTAGTATATCATAAACTGCTGCTGAGGATAGCTGTGGTTTATTGGTAGATGCCCTTTTTTAAGAGTCCTAAACATTGGAAAATGGATATATTAAGCCTGATTTTGCCTTGGTGAAGTCATGCTTGAAATTGATTTGATGGTTTTGCATAGCCTTCAGTAACCAATTGTAAAATAAAATGAAGTACACAGAATATCCTGAGTTGGAAGGGATCCACAAGGATCGAGTCACCTCCTGGCCCTGCACAGGACAACCCCAGGAATCCCACCATGTGCCTGAGAGTGTTGTAGGCTGACATTGAGTTCAATTCAATGAGTGTTTTGTGAAGAAATAAATGATGCTGCTTTGTCGACACTTGAGCCAACTTATTGAACAGCATAAACTGTTCCTGGAATTGGCCATGAACGTGGATTCAGCCCAAACACGAGCTTGTCAGAGTAGACTATAGCACTCTGAAAGGGCAGCAGCTCATATGCTTTATGTCTTGTGAAGTGGCTGATTACTCCCTGAATCTCATATTCATGATACATTGCTTTAGACTGGTCCCTCTGTGTACTGCTGTTTTAACAGAGAATATGGACAAAAGAATAATATGCAATGTCCTCACAGCAGTCTGTGTTGTGTCCCATCACATTTCCTTGAGGTGAGAGGCTCACAATGCCTATGAATGTAATGAGGAATCCCTACCCAGTGACTGGAAGAAGTGATGATCCTTTGGGAAGCCTGAAAACCTGTATTTTCCCTTTCTGACTCTTCCCAGACTGAAAATTGTTCACTGAAATGTACATTTAAATGCAAGTTTTATTGGTTGGGGTTTTTTTTGTTTGGTTTGTTTTTTCTCATGGAAGGACTATATATACTTCAGAAAGAGCCTCATGTTAGGATTGGGAGCTGGCATGGCTTGCTATCTCTCTGTGCTTGATCTTGCCTAACTCCTCCACATTCTACTTCAGAAGTTTCTGTGACAGTTTCTGGCTGAATGCAGTAGTGGTGCTGTTCAGTCCCTGGCTGATGCTCTTAGGGGAGCAGGGGAGAGGCAGTGCTGATTCCTGGTGCTTGGATCTCCCCTAGATTTCTTCATGGAAGCAGTGTGGAAGGGCTGTGGTGCCTGCACACAGCTGCTGAAACTTGTTCCATGGGCTCACTAATGGTCAGCTTCACTGGAAAGAACTTCTCTCTCTAGGCGTTGCATTCTTAGCTTTGCTTTTTCTTTCCTCTCCCTCAGCTGTTGGTATTTCATTTTGCTGGTTGATGGCAATGTGAAATACAAAGCTTGTGATAGGCAAGTTGGTCTACAGCTCAACAAAACGTTTTCTCTGGGTAACAGGACACTACTTTTTGGTACATGGTTGTTTTATAGCATATAAAGCAGCCTCTTCTTTTAACTGCATTTTTTTCCTGGTTTTTCAAAATTATATGCATTTCATTTTGAAAAAGAGTCAACAAAACTGGTCTTTCTACACTGATTTTCCCAATCATCACTGCTAGTAATCCGAACTCGTCAATTTATGTCTTAGGACTAACTTGAAAATTTGTGACCATCTAAAAGTGACAGCCTTTCTTTGTAGGATGAAGGGATAACAGCATGAAAATAAGAGACTTTAAGACACAGTGTCAGGGACACACCACCATGTGTGTTTTTCAATTGAGCATATGTATGCACTGACTTTACATCTACTATATTCATATCTGCCTTTCATATATCCTAAACTTTTACCTACCAATGACCTAACTAGTTAATATATGAAGTTTAAGTCATCTTTATTTTTTAGAATTAATATAAAACTTTCTTTTTGGGGACCTTTGAAACCTACTTGTAATTTTCGATGCTCTAACAGAATTAGCATTGAACTGTTTTCTGCAGTTTCTGTGCAAAATATGTTTCTCCCGAGGCTTTTGAAGGAGGAATGTATGATAGAATCCACACATCCAAAAAATATTAGAATTCATGAACTGCTTCAGGAACCTTGTGTACGGGTATAGCCTCATGTATGTATATGAGTGCATTTTGATGTATAAGGCAGTTACAAGCTCACAGTTTCATTTTCCATGTGTATTTCTAGATTGGCCATTGTTTCCCATTTTCAGCTATGAAGGTTGTTCCATTACCAAGTTTAAATCCTTCAACTGTAGCATAATTGCATTTCCAAACATCTGTAGCACAGTTTGGTATTGTCTCGAGGAGAGTAAGTAGTTTATTATCTCCTGAGTTGCATTCAGTTTACACTGTTGGAAACAGTTGCCATTTCTGTGGGTCTCAAGTATCCATAGTGCTATTGCACTGCCAACTGCAACTGCAAGAGGAGTAATCTGTTGTTTGTAGTACATGAAGTCTCTGTTCTACTCCAATTCCTCATTTAAGATATGGGTGAACCCTGAAAAACCTGGTTTCATTTTCTGATGCAATCACAAAATCTGATCTGTGGGAATCACTAGATTAGTGTAGTTTATTGCCCTCTAGAAGCCTTGGTAGTTCCTTTATTTTTGTATTTCATAGCAAGAGTGAAAGTTTCAGTAATGTTGTTCTCAGAAGCTGTGCTGGAGTTGTTTTTATGATCTGCTTTGCATTCTCTTTCACCATCTGACAGGCCATTAGAAGCAATTGAGAACTTCTGCATAAATTATTGTCAGCCCTGTGGCAATTACTGCTCTCATTACTGATCCACACGGAAGCAGTTTGCCACTCTTTCAAAAAAGTGCAAAACTGCTGCTGTGTTTTAGCAAATGCACTTTGAGAGAAAATCTCCAGTGCAAGTGTAGGGGTGTGACTGAGGCAAGGTAGAAGTATTTTGTTCCTCAGAACAAACTCCTTCTGTGTCCTGGGCTAACAGATTATAGACCATGCCTTGACCATGCAGAGGAGTGTGCCTATGATATGTAAAGAGCATTTCATGAGCATATGAGATCTTGGCTTCATTTTTTGTTTTGTAATGTAGATTAGAGTTCGTCTAGGACTAAATTTGAAATATTTATCTCTATATATCAGTATATGGTGAAATAATTTTTATATATAGTTTGTAAAGAAATAGCAAATGTCCTGTTTTTAAAGACAGTGCGTGAATAGGAAGAGCTACTTTATGAGATCAAGTATTGGTAGCAAACCATTACTTTGCTTGAGGAAATGAAACATCTTTTAGGAGAGTGCTTAAACTCAGTGAGAAACCCACCAAGAGACTGGGAAACGGCAGGAATTCTCCTGGTTGCTCCCAAATCTCTGTCTTATTTTGGCTGTAGATCTGCAAGTATCTCCTACTTGATTGGTTGGGTTTGAGTTTTTTGTTTGCTTGTTTGGGGGTTTTGTGTTGGTATTTTTTGTTTGGTTGGGGTTTTTTTCACTCTTTTCCCTTAGGTCTCTGCTGAAGCAGTCAGTTCTTCTTGCAAAAATGGCTTAATGACAGGCTGCAGTTCTCTTCCTTTCTGAAGCCATCTTCATACAGTCTGCCCTGCAGTTCAGAACAAATCAGCAGGATTCGCTGTTTGGTGCATTCCCCATCTATACCCACGTGAACTGGTTAAAAATGCTCAGAGCTTTCTGCTAACACCTTCACTAGCAATTTCTGAGCCCTCTTGAGTCCTCCTCATTTCTATCTTCAGGCCTTACGTCACATGTGGCTCTTATTATCCAGTTGCAAAAAATGCTAATGTCAACCCCTAACTGTCATTTACTGTTTACATGAATGGAACAAACCTTTTAACTGTTCTTCCTTCAATTCTGTTTCCTTATGTGGATTACAAAGCAGGAAGAAGGTAGCCTGAGGTAAGATGTTTTCACATCCCAATGTTTGGTATGAAGCCCCAGGCATGATGTCTGTTTTCCAGTGTACAGCTGTTTGTAGCTTAGGGGCGGGGTAAAAAAGGCAAAGTCTTTGTGGTTGAGGTAGCTTCTGATAAAATTCCCAAGGCAAAACTCTGTACTGAAAACAAAGTTAAATGATTAGTTACATTGCTTAATGCTGCTCAGCAGAGCTTTGGCTGAGTTACCCTTCCCCTTTCTCATTCAGCAAGTTAATGAACAGGAAGAAATACAAGAACAGGGCATGGTGCCCCTGAAATTTGGTCCTCCCAAGCTGCTTACATTAAACTATGGTGGTGTTGATACATTGCTACTGGTGCTTGGGGCTGTGGCTGGGGTGTCTGCTGACCTCTCATGACACTGGGGTTCACCACTCAGTTGTTTTCTTATTGCTCCTCTAATGTGCCACATTGGTCTAAGGTTGGAGATTTAAACTAGAAAAGGCATCCATATAGTTGGAAAAAAGGTGCAGCTGATCCAGAGCTCCTGTGAGAATGGTGCCTTATCTTGTTTCTGTGCTCAGCCTCCCCGTTGAGGCAGTATTCACTTGTGCTCGTGGTAGAACTGTTCTGTGCATATCCAATCTGTGTATGGATTGAGTGGACAGCAGGTCACAGCCAGCCAGGGAAATGCCAGAGCTAGAGTCACCAGATAGCAGTAAAGGTCTTCCTTATGGAAGCCAAAGCAGACATGGAATGTTTAGATAAAAATCTCTGTAAAAATCAGTGTGAGGGGAAGAAACACAAAGCCAAACAAACGACTTGCCCTTCCCTTTGTCCAGCTCTCTTGCAGGGGGCTGAAATATTGTGCTGTTCTCATCTTCTCCCAGGTTGCTGCCTGTGGAGGTATGACTCAAAATATGTCTCTTGGCATTTGTTCACATTGAGCAAGTCTGTAGAAATAAATCACAGTGCGAAAGATTTGACCAGCCCTTAGTGCAGGTATCTGTGGAAGGAAGTGGAAAAAGTAAAAATGTTATTCATAATCTGAAGAATGTATATTCTTCCATATAAATATATATGGAAGAATATAAACAGTTGGCAACAAACTTCTCGTAGTTAGTGGAGCAAATGCTGAATTTAGTACCAGCTAGCTTGAATTTCTGTCCAGTTTGTAGTCTGTACTGATGTACAGTTTTAAAAAAAGATACTCCCACTGATTTGGGTCAGTCCAATCCTCTTCTTTATTAGTTTTCTACCCTGGATGCAAATTCTACTGGAGCAGAGCAGCTGCAATAGACTGTCTGCTGAGCTTCAGCTAGACTCAAGTACAATGTTGTATTATAAAGATATGGTGTCTGTCCCAATTCCTCAGCAACCATCACTGGAATCTCTTGGATTAAAAAACCCCAATGTAGTAACATGTAATTGAGACATTGCTCCTTCAAAACATTTCAAAGTTCTAGTATTATGGACAGTATCTTTTTGTGGCTCCAGTTCTCAGCCTTCCTTAAATCAATTTGTGGTTTTACTGCTTTACATATCTAGGCTCCTAAAGGGAATTTCACCCTGATAGCATGCAGCAGACATTGCAGCATCCCTTTGCAGCCAGGGGAAAATAAGAAATGCTCTAACAGAGCTCTAAGGTCATGCTAACAATTCTGTTCATTCTTCTGCATTTGCATGTGTAAACAGCTGGAGTCTCTCATCCAGCTTTTAACCTTTGAGTTTTCTTTCTTTTTTTTTTTTTTTTTGTTTGTTTGGTTGGTTTTTTGTTTGTTTGGTTTTGTTTTGTTTTCTTTTGTTTTCCCCAAGGGCAGTTCCTTCCCACCATTGCCTGTATTTTCAAGTCAGACCAAATCCTATACCAGTTCATTATTATCTTCAGATATGTGTGCAGTCTGTCTGCTGCTCTTGTACACATTTCTCTGCATATACAGAAACCTTCTCTGAGGGTGCAGCTAGAAACCTCAGCCTGCTGTGCTGGATCAGCAGGTACCAGTGACCATCACCATCCAGCTAGAGGCATGTAAAGAGTAAGGGACAAAGGAGGGAGGGGAGAAAACCAAACCAAACCAAACCATGGGCACCATCACAAGAAATAATGGCTCACAGCTGTATTGCCCTGTGGGCAGCTCTTAGAGGTTAATTTGTTTGCTTTATTGGTATGCAGAAGATGTGCGTTTCCTTTCTGTTTGGAAGGAAAGAAGAGCATCACTTTCCAACTTCCCCCATGGGGACAAATGCTGGAGCTTGCAGGGAAAGCTGGTCAGTCTCTGTGGCTCAGGCAAGGTAGAACAGGAAGGACAAGACCCTTTCTGTGTTGCCATGTATGCTGGGACTGCTTGACATTCGATTTAATAAAATTCTTTACCCCTTCAGTTTTTAAACTATGATTTTCTTCCCTTCAGTTTCTTTGCCAGTAGTTGTGACACGCCTACATTCATTTCAGTATTTTCAGGGAGATGATGTTTGAAATCTCTCACTCCTTCAGTATTCACTTTTTCATTATTTGCTTCCCACTCTCACAGAAGCATTTTTCTTTTTTAGAGTTATTGCCCAGATCATAAACTTCTTATATTCTCTTGCCAAGAAGCCTAACATCCTGGGTTTGGGGTCTTGTTGTTTGGTTTTTTTCTGGGAATTCTAGAAATCTTACTTTTTCGTGTTGAAATCAGCTGATTCTTCAATTATACCAACACACCAAACACCTGCTGGGGAAGCCTTGAAATAGATTCCTGTGTGCGCAAACACATCTTGGCACCAGAGCCACACACAGGTGTTGTTGGGGCAGGAAGCAAATGTTGGATCCAACACACATCCCAGGATTAACACTGCAGGAGCACTGCCATCTCACCTGGGGTGGGCAATGGCACTCAGTGTCATGAAATTCTGACAGAACAGTCGGTTCCTGCCAAATGCAAACATGTTGGGTTTATTGGATTTATCTTTATTAATATTGACCCTTTGTATTAACCCTGGAAAAGAGCACTGGCAAATCCAGGCACCGCTCATGGGTTCATTTAAACAAGAAATACTTCTGTGTCCTCTTTGCTTAAGTGATCCTGGGGAATAAACTGTTGTTTCAAAAAAGGAATAGCACTGATTATTGAGGGACTTTAACCAAATTTAATGAAACTGAATTAAAAGTAACCTGAGATAAATAGCCACATGAAGATCTAGTGCCATCCTCTGAGGATATCAGTTAATTTACTTCCTAGTGAGATGCAATGAGCACAATTGAATATAAACTAAATGTTTTAATGCAGTGTTTATCAATTTTTACCTTGTCTTTACCCTTACGGCCCACATCCAGAATTCCATCCTACATTTCTCCTAGAATTGTAATTCAGGAGGTCTACCTGCATGCTTAATGAAGCACATTGATTTTGCCAGACTTTTCCATACTGAGAGTTCTCACAGGGCCAATTCAAAATCCTAAGACACAAAGGGTTCCACAGGGAAGTGTTGCATATATCTCCCTGTCCCTAAAAAATTCTGTCTCCCTCATTTTCATTAATATGCACTTAATCAGTTTGATTAATGAGTGAGAGAATCAGAAATGTCAGAAATGAGTCAGCTGAACAAAGTTAATTCTGTAGTCTTTGTGGCAGTTTAGGATTTTAATCTATTTTTTAAAAGCATTTTACGTGTGATAATGTGGATTGCATTAAAATGCACATACGTAGGCAGCACAGAAATCTAGTTTGTAAGGCCAACATAAAGGTGTTTTTGCAAATCTCCTAAAATCATAGCAGTACAGAGCAATAAAAAACTCTTTCTCCAGCCCTCCCAGCTATGAGGCCAACATTAAGGTGAAAAACCGATTCCACAACATATGTGTGTGTACTTTAAACAGTGTCTTCAAGTGATATTTTTGGTATATTGAAGACCCTGTCCTCAGAGACCTCTCCATTATGCAAAATGCATTGGAGAAAATATGAAGCCTTTTTAAAACAAACTAAGTTAAAATTCATTCATTCCAATGCTTTGCAGTGCTGTGAATCCTAACTTCCATCCTGTTTCATGGACTATGTCAGTACAAAGCAAACCAACCCAGCAGCCCTGAACAGTTGCTAAAAATATTTTCAGAACTTCACTGCAGATGCTGAAAACAACAATAATTGGCAAACATCTTCAAATCTCCTATATCTGCAGAGGTCAAGGGAACAGCTTGTCCTGTAATCCTCACTGTCAGTGTCAACTAATCACTCAGTGGCACGGCAGGGAAATCTCGGTGCTCCTGATGTGTGCTATTTGCAGGCTGTAACCTCTGCTTTTCATTTTGCAGGACTGTCAACCATTTGTCTAGTACAACATAATATACCAAACCAGGTACTTCATCGGAGGTTTTAGTGCTAACTTAATTCCATTTTAGCCCATAATTAGACTAGATTTGGAATTACACCCTCCCATTATCTCAGAGCACTTTCAAATGACCTTGTTTTGACTATAAAAACCTAAAGTGTGTGTGTGTATGTCATTCTGTAAGTCTGCATAGAGTGTGTTACATAATGTTCTCCAGGCACTGAGCAATACAAAATCAATGGAAAACCACGTCGTGTATGAGAGGGTATGAGGTCCATACAGCCTTAAAAGCTGATGTGTCCTAAGAGGAATCCTTTATCGTCTTTGCTGCTAAACAAATCACACTGATCCAGCTGTCACTGCACCAGAGGGTTTTATTGTGCTGTCCAGGGAGGAGAATTCTCAACAGAAGACAATGGTTTTTTAATATATAAATATAAATATAATAGATTAATCTTAAAAGTATAGCGTGCTTTCAGAGTTACCAAGACACAACTTTTGCAGCGTGTCATTGCACACACTCAAATTCTTTTCTCATTCCTCATAAAAATTAAACCATGAGATTCCCAAAGGATTTTTTAAACCAGCCTAAACAGTCTGTCAGTACAAGGGACAAAGCAGTTGGCAGCCTGGAAAACAGGAGAAAAAAATCGGAGAAATGAAAGTATTTGCCCTCTTGAAAACAGCTTGTTCTGCCAGAACCCCTATTTAACCTCCTTCCTCCCAAAGTGTGGATGAGGTGAAGCAGCATATGGCTTCTAGTGACATACCCCAATCTGTTTTGTTAAATAAATTTAGTTCCTTTAAGAATTTCCTTAAGAAAGTATCTTACATTTTAATTCCTGCCCTAAATCCTACTTGAATGCAAAGTCTAAATTTCCAGGAGCAGAGAGCAGAACAGGTTGGGGTGCTCAGGCATTACCTGTGTGACCTAACTCTCAGGCATGCAAGTGACCTAACTCTTGCCAGTACCTGTCCAAGACTGTGTTCATGGGGAGAAGATTGTGCCCATTTGGGATGTCATTACCTGGATGCACTGTTGAATTTCTGAAACATTTTTGCTTTTCCATTGTTTTCTAGATTCAAAAGAAGGGACAAATTTCTGTTTGGGGCTCCTATACAGGCTGAACTGGTGGGAGTCCTGGGTGGTGGGTGGTCACGGAGAGCATGCAGCTGGTCTGGTTGGTAGAGTGAGGTTGGAGCTTGGCTGCTGCTGTTCTGCTGTAACTGCCACACCAGTCAGGGCACAAACTGAATGTGTAGAGCCTTTCTTGGAGTTTTGCACCCCTGTGCTTGAGCTGACATTCCTGGAGAATGTGAAAGCTCAGACAGTGCCATAGCAGCTGCCTCAGGTGCTTCTCAGCTGGATTGTGCTGGAAGAACAATAGACTTGGCTACACCAATGTGTTTATGCAGCTTCATATTGGCTGGATCTGTGGGTCTGGGGAGATCACATCCTTTTAGCTGGCTCTGTGGGGTTGTCCAGGTGTGCTTTGCAGCCAGGAACCACATGGGTGGTGGTACAGGGGTTTACCTGAGCATCAGCCCTACACCCAGTGACCATGAGGACGACTGTGACTGAGAAGGGACAAGCCTTGCTGGCCCTGTTTGGATCCTGTGCAGAGCAGCAAAGCTGTGTTTACTCTGAGCTCCCCAGCACTCCCTATATTAGGACTGCAGTGCCGAGAGGAGTGCTGGGTATATAAATCAGAGAGTGCTTCAGTCTCAGTCCTTCCTGGCCTGGTTAATCCCAGACTGGTGACAGCATCCAAAGGCAAACAAGAAGAGGCAGGAGATGAGAAAACCTTCTTGAGGGGGATCTTGGAGGTGCTTTAGTCTGTCCCCACACTCAAAAGCACTATCAACAATACTTAAGCCATTCTTGACAGATGTTTATCATACTTACCATTAAAAGGTTCCAATGATGGAAATTCTACGTGTTCCCTGGATAATGTGTCCATGCTGTGAGACAGTTATTCATGGTGTATAACCAAGATGTCTCTTGTAAGAGTTTAAACACATCACTGCCTTGTTATATTTTTGCATGGATCTGAAGACCAATTTGTGGTATTATATTTCCAGTAATATTTTGTCTACTTGAAGACAACTGGATTATAAATACCAATGGATAGCTATTTGTGGGAACTTACCAATAGGAGCTTTTCCAATAGGAATTTAAAATTCAGCTATGTCAGTAGTACAGAGGAATACAAATATTACAATGACTTTGACAAAGGGAGCCAAAATATCATCTTAAAATTATATACCTGGTAATTTTTTTAAAATAATCGTAACTCCCTCAAACCAATGAAAACACAAAAGCTCTGAAAACATCTTTATTGACAAAAATTCATATCTTGTAAAATAATATAAAATACAGGAATACTGAGTGTTTTCTTACTTGATTGTGAATTAAAAATCGGTTTTAATTTAGCGGCTTTAAAATCTGAATTGTTTTTCAAATTTGCAAAATATGTTTATGATGTGACATTTTTTGATAAGAAATATTTTTGGATCAGGTTCTAGGATTGTTTTAGAGATTCAAGGGAGGCTGCTGGGAGCCAACCAGTCTGCAGGAGTTCAAACAAACTGTGTTACAACCCATGGTCTGCATGTGCTTATGGTTCCAGTCAGTGGGTTGCAATTAGAATGAGAAATTATTACCTGGAAAAAATGTTTAGGCACAGAAAGAAAACAGGAGTACCTTTTTGAACAAGAAAACTGTGATGGCAAGGCATGTGTAGCATTTTGCTGGGGTTTTTTTTCGGCAGTGACATGTGTGATCAGGTACTGAATCAGGACTTGGGGAAATGAATCTTAAAATCTTTCAACTTCAAACTGTGTAGATGCAGTGGAGGTTTTCTTTCAGTTTTCTCAGCAAGAAGAGCAAGCTCCCACCCTGTCGATCTCCCCCCGCAGGAATAAAGCACAGACAAGGAGTGTTCAGTGTTACAGTCCACACCTCTGAGATCTAATGCAGTAGAGTTAGATTTGAGTTATAATGACACTGAATTATACTACTTTTCAAGTATGTGCATCTGTGGGCACCTATACATATATGTGTCAATATAGACACACATATTTTCATGTATGTATATATGCACACTTATCTGTGTATATATACACATTTATCTCTCCTATCAGAAAAGTAACAATTTAAACAACTGATTCCAATTTATTTCAATTTTGCCTAAATTCTTCCTTTTCTCTCTGGGATATGCTGCTTGTCTTGTTTCAGTTAAATGCACATCATTAGCATGCAGAATATGTAGAATGTATATTCTAAATGCAGATTATCCTAATTACCTGCAGCTTCAGCTTGCTTTGAATGTATCTTTGTTAACATTTTAGTTTGGATTCAGAATATCCTTCCGAAATCTCCTGCCTGTCCCCAGTGAATATGCTGTGGGTCACATTGCAGGGTGTGTTCAGGGAGTGAGCAAACTGGCTGTGCATTCAGAGGGGATTTCATCCCATCCTTTGGGATTAAACTAAACTGCAAAACAGAGTCCAGAAACACATTTCCTTAGCACATAAATTTGCACTGTAAAACTACTTTTATAGGGCCACACTACTGTTAATAGAACATTTTAATGCCTTCTGCTGCAAGACATTATGATATAATGTTTAATCTTTTACTGACATGTTTTTTCACCTCTTAAAGCTTTATAGCACAAACTAATGAAGATGAGAAATTTAATGAAAGTAATAAACACTGCAGTTTATGAGTGGGTTTTGTGGCTGAGGTCTACAAATCTTCCCTATCTTCTCTGACCAGATTTTCTTGTTCTCATGAATATGGCTGAGGAGGGAGGCAGGAACAGCACCAGAAGGGGCTGAGGTGTTTCAGGAACTGGCTCTAGAGCACATGGCCATGGCCTGAGCTCAAAAGGCACAGGTTGGATTTCCTGGTTTTGCAGTTTCCTAGCTGTGTCACCGGCTTAGGCTACTCAATTGCAAGTTTTCTTAATCTGTGGCTTCCCAGCTGTGCTCTGTGGGCTTCTGAGAATCCATGAACTACTGTGTAGAGACCTCTTAAATCAGTAACCTTTTCTTAGTAGTCTCTCTCTGCAGGGCTTGTAGGTTGGAAGAAGCTGGCAATTACTCTCTAAATGGCCTAGGTATATGAAGACAGCAATCATCACTTCACCCCCTGCTCCAGCTGGGTCTTTAGAAACTCCAGTGAAATGCCTCTCGAGATTTCTGGGCAAAGTAAACTTTTTTTTTTCAGTTTTTTCTTGCAAAGTTTTGGTAGTATTTCTGTTAAATACAGAGTTTCTCTAAAATCATCTTGGCTAGAACGTCTTGTTTTAAAGCACACACACACATACACACAAAAAAAGGAGTATTTTTGGAAGCAAGTACATTTCATTTATATTAGAACACAGTCAAAGGGTGATGGAACAGTACAAGCATCCATTACTTGGGCAGATGCTATCCTAAAAACCTTCAGTGATTTGCTCTTCATCCTTCTGCTTCAGACAGAACGCGAATCAGCTCCCTTGATTCGTAGCTGAAGCACGAGTAGGACAGACAGCACTCAATCTGATTATGTATTTATGAAATATTTGTTGTTCCCTGTCAATGTTCTGTGTTTTTCATAGGTCTATTTAAAGCCAAGTGCTTGCTGATAGCTGGTTTGCTGTTAAGCATTTATTTATGTTCACGGGTTTCTGTGTTTCCTGGGGCTTTCAGTGATCTGCGTTGAGAGTGGGAGCTGCAGAAACGTTCAATTCCTCCTCTCCATCCAGCTGTATTTAGGAAGTGCTGGAAATTGTCAGGGATTGCTACAGGAGGAATGGGAGCACTCTTCCTGTTTTGGGAATCCAAGTGCAGCTTTCTCTTCCCGTCGTGTCTGTGCCGAGTGCCTGTGTCCTCGGAGCTCCAAACGGACCATATTTTCTTGAGATTAGATACTTTTTTCAGCCATTCATGTTTAATAAGGCTCTTGTAAGACAACTTTATCCCAGTAGCTGCAGTGTTCCCTATGCCATTTTTTTCTACAGCGAGGTTAGAATTCTAAATCAACCCTAATTAAAGTTACCCAAGTGGGTAAATGTCAGCATATGTACAGCCACTTCCAGGCTAAGAGCAAGCTCATCGAAAGTCTCATTTCTTCCTCTCGCTTTTACTCATAATGATTTGTTTGCATTGGCACAGTAGCCCATTCCAAGTGTGGCCTTACAACATATGATCATGAAAAAAGGCATTTCTTTCCCTTCTTATTTTACGCTGAATTAACCAATGCCATTTGTATTAGCATTCCAGATAAGCGATTCAGAACTCATGTGGTTCTCTGGGATCATGGTTCCCTACTGTGCTGGTTTGAGCTGAAGTAGAGTTAACTTTCTTCACAGAGACTAGTATGAGGCTGTGTTTGGGTTTTGTGCAGAACACAGAGTTGATAATGCAGAGACGTTTTTGTTATTGCTGAGCAGAGCTCACACAGAG
>NW_008684131.1:137001-147081 GCF_000695815.1 Acanthisitta chloris
TAAACCACGACACCTACGTTGTTAATTCGGCTTTGTGCATACATCTTTAAAGCTGAGTTTGTCTTTTAAATTCAGTATTGTCATAGTTCTGACATTTAAATAATATAATCTAAAGGAGATCACTTATTTGTGCAATGTGTTCTTTGTTGCTGGAACTTGATTTGCCCTGTTGTTGACGCAGTGTAAACCTAAAAAACTCTCCTGACAGAGTTAAAGCAACTGAGTTATGTCCAGGTAGGGTTTCAGAGGCTATAAAAGCCAGGCTGCTAAACCAGATTTCACAGCAAATATTGAGATGTGCTTTTATTCTGCATTGAAACTGAACTGAGGTATTTCAGCCTTTTTTGACAAAAAGCCCTGAGAAAAGAGCCTGAACTGAATGACAGGGCAAGATTGTTTAAGGTTAAGACCATGTGCACCTGGTGTGCATTCATGGAACAGTGACTTAAATTTGGAGAATTTTGCAACTCTATTGTTATACAAAGAAACCTTCAACCTTAACCTTAATTTTCCTTGTGGACAAGGATATTTGCACTGAAATGAAAAGTTATGTCAGAATCAATTGTTATTGACAAATGTATTTTTTACATTTGATTTAATTTTTTTCAGTATCTCTATAGTGGCAATTAAATAATAATATGTTTCTTTATGGGGTAGTTATAGGTCATACTAACCTTCCAAGTGCAGGAAAAGCTCTTGCTCTGTGGAATATATTGTCCTGTGTTGGGAACCTGAGATTTTGTCCCACAGTCTTTACTTCTCTTAGTTAATCCCTAAATAATTTATTACTTACAGAATTTACAAGAAGACTGATTATTTAATTTAATTATTTAATTTGTTGGTTGTTGGGGTTTTTTTGAAATTCTTTATTGCCTTACAGATTTATTAATGCCCGTGAAGCTGTTCATGGTTGTTTAGCTAAGGAGTTTTAGATATATTGCATATGTTGTTTTATCACATGCTTCTCCTGGTTTTTACCATATTCTGAAATATTTACAAAAGACCTGTTTCTAGATCATTCAGGGCTGCATTAAAATTTTATTTAGTAGATATTTTCTTTGCAGAAGTTTCCCTAGTACAAATTTCTTGATGCTTAACTTCCTACTTTTCTCCCTGGGTATACAATCAGTCTGTTTGTCTTTCTGGCTTCTCTATCCTGTTTTCTTTGAACCCATCATATTTTGAATGAGAGAGAACAAAGGAGTTTCTGTTCATCCAGCTTTTGGTGTTTTTGTGATACATTTGTCTATATACGAAGCATATATATGTCTATACATATGTGTGTGTTTATGTACATAGAGACAGTTACAGTATGCAACTGTCTATACTGTTCACCAGCACAAAGTGTGCTTAGGTAGCAAATTCCTGACTGGATGGCAGTGATATAGATGAGTGACATAAGTTGGGAGTCTTGAGCTGGTGTCTGTAACAACACATTAAGAACTTGCAAAGTGCGAAATGTGCACATTGTGTCATATGAGACCTGCAAATTAAATGATTATTTCACAATATAAAGTGACCTACATCTGGTTTCAACAAATCTGTATTGGACTGCAAAAAATGAAGTCCCTCAGATGCCTTCCCTTCATTAGAGATGTGTAGATCATCGACAAAACTGGGTTGCTGTTAAATATTGCTCATTAGGTAGATTTCTAGGTTGCCAAGCTCAACTTAACTCTCATCTGGGGACATGAAGTAATGAGATTTTGAAGTTTGGGGTGAAATGTGAGATCTTCTTGCACATTTTCTAGGAAGAGATTCTGCAGAAATATTAATTCTGTAAGTAGAACTCAGCTAGGACATGACCTTGCAAGTGTGGTTGAATAACTGCACCTAAATTCTTGTTAATAAACCCGGAAAACAACTTTCAAGGTCTGACTGTTACATTTGAAACCTGTGTTTTACCTTTTGAATCAGTGGTTATATTTACCAGACATCTCTAGCTCTGAGCAATACACAGAACTATTGCAACCTGATGTCAAGGTTTTCCCCTTGCAATCGCTGAGAACGGGACTTGGGACGAAAATACCCAATTTTGCCTTTCTCTACTTCTTCTATGGCAACAAAATGGAATAAAACTGAATATAAACATTGTGGAAGTAGTTGATTGGTCCTTTTCCCTTCCATTGCTTTTGGTGGAGTGAGGACCACATCCTTTTGACTGATTTTTCCAAAATACATTTCCTTGGAGGTGCCAGGCAGAAGAATCTTGCTCGACATATTGCATCTCTTGAAATGGAGTGAGTATTAATTAACATCGCTCACAAATGTTTGTGATCAGGCTGAGGGGTGTGTGAATATATATGCTTTCAAGGCTTACAGATTTGTTTCCTTGCATGCATATGTCAAAAATGTGTAAATATTTAATATTGAACTCTGAAGTTGACAGTTACATAACTAACCCACAGGGACAGGAGCTGTTTTCCTCCCTCCCTTCTCCCCCAGAGCCCTTACATAACGAACTGATGTATCACAAAGCAAGGAATTCTAATATTGTTTTCAAATACATATCCAAAAATCACTTTTAGTCAATGTACAAGCTCCCTAAACCTGAAATGTGTGCAGTGTCAGTATCTCATGCTCCCAAACCCCTTCTATGTGGCAGGTGGCAGAAACAAATGTGGGTTTGGACAATACAGTCTGACTTACTACTAGTAACTAGAAAATGTTTTTCAGAGCTGACTAAATCCTTGGAGAGTGTGATAGAAAGACAGACGTCTTTGGTTTTGAAGTTCTAGTAATTTCTGCACCTTTGCTTTAGCTGTGGCCCTGTGGTGCCACTGAGCTGTGCCAGCCTGTGGCCTCACTGCCTTCTGCTCTGCCCTTATGGGACATGATTCAACATCTAATGATGCATCGTCACACGGAGGATTTTGGACAGGAATATTGGGACTTCAGTAACTGGCAGTCAGTCCTTGGACTAATTTTGTAGCAAACGCTGCGAGACAACAAGGAATTTGTAGCAATAAATATTCTAGTATCTGTTAAGGAGGGAACTTTATGGTATTTATTGCATAATTTTTTGGTTATTGTTCCTTTTCTTACACAACTAAATACGTCTGATAAAGTAAGTAGCATCACTGGTGTTTTTAGTAATAAGAGCTCAGCTCTGCTAATGCAAAAGCTATAGCTTAGAGCTGCTCAGTTTACTTTAGTAACATCAGTGCTGGAGCTGCAGCAAAGGAAAAATGTCTTCAGAGAAAGCAATTAAATAAAAAGTTTTTATCATGGGAACTGTTGTCTTTCTGATGACAAAACCAGTTTGACTGACTAAAAAAATTACCTCTGGGGGTGTTAGGAGATTTTCCTAGGGAATTTAAATGCCACAAGGTATTCTCAGCTTAAAAATAGAAATGTGTAGGTCGAAATGAGTAGCTGAGAGGTATGTGCTGTAGGTTGGGGCTTTGGAATACAGATGTTCGTAGATTTTTTTAAAATGTACTTTTTCTGATTTAAAAATTACTGTGCTGCAGCTTAAGACTGGATAGTTTGTAATTATAATAATTATGTTATTCAAAACAGCTTTAAGAATTTCCTCATAACTATTCAAAATTTTAAGCAGGTATTCTTTTTAGCTGCATTGTGCCTGTGTGCTTCCTTCTGTGTTTGCCCAGGTTGGGTTGATGCTACCAGAAATGTATATTGAAATGGTGTTTGTGATATTAAAAGCATTCCAGTTACCGAAAGGACATGAGCCTGGGAAACTGTCAGGTGATGCTGTCTGGCTGTTTGTGGCCCTTTTCTAATTTTTTTCCCTTTCCCTCTTTCCGGCTTTCACCAAATTGAAACGATTAATAACATCAACCAAAATATTTTCTCCTGCCAGTTTCAGTGACACTTCTTGCTTACTGTCTTCCTGAAGTGCTTTCACCTGCTCTTGTGCCTCCTTCTTGCTCACCTTCCCTTTGGGCACAAATGCCTTCAAATATTTTCATGCATTTCCCTTCCCCTTTAACATCCTATCCCTTCCTTCACTTGTTTTTTTCCTTCTAAACCCTTATATACAGTTCAAATACTGCTAATGCATAGGAGGTTTCTGAGGCTAGTTTTGAGTTTACTGGCAATAAATTGCCCGAAGGGGTGCAGCAGGGTTGAGTGCCTGGGTGTCTGCTCAGCTCTCTGGGTTCTGGGGTGGTGTTTGGAGCCTGAGCTGCTGTGCTCAGGTTGCTGCAGTCTCTGATGAGATGGAAACCCAGGTTGCTGTGACTTCAGATGGACTGACTACATGTGATGCTTTGCAGTACTTTCCTATTCTCTTTTCCTGAATCCTCCTTACCTTTGGATTTTATCTTCTTTTCATCTCCCTTCTATAGAAAACTTTTTCAACAGTCTTTGCTGGTCCAGTTTTAAGCTTTCAAAATTCTGTTCTCTGTCCACAAGGTTCTGGTAATGTCCTTTGAGATATTTTATGGGCACAATCACCTTAGTCCCCTTTTGTGTTTCTGAATGTTCTTTGAGGCTGCACTGTCAGATCCTCCTACTCCTCTGTGGGGGGTTCAGCTCACCTGTGTGTTCCTGCACACTCTTTTGGAATCAGCTAATCCATTTTATGGATTCATCAGCTTTTCCTATGCAAAAGGAGTCTCAGCCCTTTACATTCTTGACTTGCAGTCAAATTTTAGCATCTCAGTTTCAAACCCAGTATGCATTTTCTGTCTCGTGAGGATGAGGCTTGGGGCATGACACACGCAGGGCATATGTTCAGAGTTCTGGTAGGAAAGAACTTCATATTAAAAACTTGTTTACTTCTTTGGAATTAGATTTTCTGACAGATAGGATTTGTGATAAATGTAATTTAAAATGAGTACATTACAGTTCAGTGTCTTGGAATAAAACCCTGCCACAAATCACACATGCATATTAAAACTTCTTTTGTGTTGCTTTCAGTCTGTGCATTTCAATAAAATCTCAGGCATATTTTTTGGTCACACTGGGAACCAAGTGCTATCTGTGAAAGCAGAATAGCAATCTCAAGCCTTAACACAAATTTTTAAAGCTTATATGATCAATTCTTAACAAACATTCGATGCTTTAAGCTATATTTTGATACTAAGGCATACTATTATGGTGTCTTCTGTGTATCCTATTTATATTCCTTATTTTCCTCTTATCTGTAAAGTCAATACTGAGTCAATACTGTGTGTTACAATTAGGAGGACAGATAGTGTAAGTGTATAAGTAAGAAGTATGTGGGTTTTTTCTCCTAAGAATATATGCAGTTTCTTCCTGTAAACTCACATAAGTTTTTCTAGAAAACCCTGAGTGACATAATGGCAGAAGAAAGAAAAACAATTCTTTTCCCTAGGTATATAAGAAAGCATTAAATATACTTACACCAATGGAGATGCAAGTTTCCATTTTGATGTTTGTTTTTTTTTTTTGTTAAGAAGGAGTGCTTCTAAAATAGTTTTGAAGCAAAAGACACAACATAGTTCAAGAATGTGTTTTCTGACAGGTCATCTCTTGAAGGGCAGGTTGTATTTTAAAATCCTGCTAATCTGTAAATCTGTGTTTTAAAAAAGTATGTTCTGAAATCTTGCTATAGTAAGAACCAGGTAGGCACTTGTTCCCTCAGAGTTGCTGGAGTTTGTTCCTGTAACGAGAACAATATGCACATTTTGCATTCATTTATCTAGCATCTTTATCCCATCTCATTTCTGGGGGACTGTGAGAAGCAAAGGCAAGAGTTCAGCAAAGCCTGCTGATCAACTTGGTGAATCATTTGAAGAGTCTGGGTTTAGTTACTTTAGGCTAGATCCCCAGATCTTAGATAACTCAAACCCCTTGCTCAGCTGCTGCTCCAACTTGCAGAGAGATGGTCCTTGACGTTCAGACTCCTTACAGAGCTGAAATTGTGCTTCCTCCTAACCTGAAACATCCTGATAAGGAAGTACTGGCTTTCTCCTGATGCTTAGGACCACTGTTCACAAGGATCCCATTATGGCTCTGGACATGTGTAAACTTCACATTAATATTAGCTGAGTAGAACATCCTCTCCCTACAGCAGAAAGCTACCAGTTTTGAGCAACTCATTGCTGTTATTCCAAAGAACCAGTGTACTTGAACTCAGGGCTAACACACTGCAGCTTGAATGGCTTGGGGAGTACTATTGACATATCCCTTCAGGAAAAACCAAACAAACATCTTGATTTGGCAAAAACAGGTAAAAAAAATAAAATTAATTGACTTGAGCGATGAAATTAATTTCGTGTATGTGTTATCAGAACTGATCTCCATGTTAACTTAAACAATACCACTCTTATGTTCATATAACCAGCAAAAATTGTCTAACGTAGCATGCAAATAATGCAACATGTTGTTATTAAGATGAAAGGAATTGTATTTACCTGTCTCATAGTAAAGAACATAATTCACTCTTCAAATTACAGATGAAAAATGTTTGTAAGAATGAAAGAAAATCTGAAGAAAACAGATTGAACTTAGACCAAGCTCTTGGAAAGTGTCCCAGATTTGATGAGCTTCCAGACTGAATAACAATTCATGATTAAAACTTTTAGAATGCTGAGAAAATTCTCCATAAACCAATGAAAACAAAAAGGTTTTAAATGCATTTAATTTCTTGTCAATTCAGCTTGTGTCTTTCAAATGGCTGATTTTTTGGTATATAGAATCATAGGATCACAGGATGGTTTGGGTTGGAAGGTACATTCAAGCCCATATAGTCCCACCCCCTGCCATGGGCAGGGACCCTTTCCACTAGCCCAGGTTGCTCCAAGTCCCATCCAACTTGGCCTGGAACACTTTTAGGGATGGGCCAACCACAGCTTCTCTGGGCAACCTGTGCCAGTGCCTCAGCACCTTCACAGGGAAGAATTTCTTCCCAATATCCCATCTAACCCTGCCCTCTGACAGTAATGTTAATTCTTGATTTTGCAGAAAATAGCTCAGTGTGTATTCTCTGTAAGCCATATGCAGATATCAGAGCCTTTCAGTGCCAGCATAAGGCCTGCTGCAGAGCCCAGGAAATAAATAGCCCCTGTGGAAATGCTGAACACTGCTGGAGCTGAGCTGCCACCTCTGGGGGCCAGTCTGCATGTTACTGGTGCCAGTCAACCTGGACCAACAGATCACCATGGGAAACATCACCTCTTTGTACTTTTGTACAAGCTGGACTAAATTTCAGCCATCCGAAAAGGAAATAAAATGAGTCTTTGACTGTGGCTAGACCAGGCTACATTTCTTTTGTGAGAAATAGGAGAGGAGGTATGATCTTATAAAAAAAAATAAATATTCATCATACTTAATTCTAAATCATATCTAGTGAAAAAGGGATAGTGAATTCTCATGTTGTATTTGTTGTAAAACAGAAGTGTTTTAGGAAGACACTTGTACTAGGAAAACACTGAATACAAACAAGGCAAAAGTGAATCTACTGTTTTGGAAAAGGGATCTCAAATCTAACATAGACCAGTTAAGATGATTAAGGTTAAACAGAGCAAAGTTCATTAGTCCTTCCCAAAAGTAACATTCTGCTGAAGGAGGAAATTGCAGATTTGTTTGTAATTTGCATTTGTGACGAGTGCTAAGTAGCTTAAAGTACTGAACTTATGAAGGACTACTTAATTTCTTTCTTGAGTGCTATGAAAGTGGTTTCTTTAGTGAGGTTCTTGGTACTACAGGTAAAAGTTCACCTGAGTCATCCATCAAAGGGTGTCCCTCCTAGGAGAGCCCCTGCTCTTGGGAGTGTGGTTTACTTTTCAGTTAGGTGAAGTCTAAACTACAGAGAACATTGGTAAAAACTCCATTTATTTTACTTTTGGGCACTTAGTGGATGTTTGGTCTTATCATTCTTCTTTTGACCTTTACTTGTTTTGTTATTGTTCATACTCAAGAGTAATTACTCAGCTGGCTCATGAATTATGGTGCTTATGTTACAGGGAAGTCTTTGTAACTTAAAAATAGAAATCAAATAGCTTGTTAATTCCCTCTAGTGACAAGTGATGAATACACCAAAATTAAACTTTTATCATGGATGGAAGCAACAGGGGTGCTAAGTTGCTAAACTCCCTGGTACCTAGGTAAGATGGATAAGTGATGCCAAATGTCTACCTGGCTCCATTCTTCATGAAAAAATGAAAAGATTTCTCCTTTAGTCATTCAGGGGAGGAGGCTCTAGTGTTCAGGCTGAACTCTTCTGTCTGCTGTCATTGGGATACCTCTGACTGTGTGATTCTAGTATGTGTGCTTTGCTGTCCAATATTTCTTGTAGGGCTTCTTTCATTAGAAGGAGAACTGTATCAGTTTCATTTGTGAGTACTATCTAGGAAGTCTATTTAAATTTTAATTGCATATTACTTTCAAGTAAATAATTAGCAGATGTGTATAAAGTAATTCAGAATGAAATTAATATAGAAATTGCATTTGTGACAGAACTAACATCCTTACAGCCCTGTAAGCACACCACTGTATTCCTCTGTAAGGAAGACTGATGAATTAATACCAGGCTATTATTTTTACTCAGTGTTCCCTAATATATTTCATTATCACATTGAAATACTGATATACTTAGTTCATCTCAGTTGTTTTTTTTTAACACATGTCCTTAAAAGTGCTTAGTTGAGAAAATTTAGAAATTGCATAGCAAATTATTTCTTAAATCCCTTTTAATTTAATCTGGGGGGTTTAATGTTAATTTAATGCCATTGCTTTGCATTGATTAATGTCATGTATTGTTTTAGTCTTTCTTGCCACTTTCAGGAAGTACTTATTTCTGCAGATGCCTCATGGCTCAGGTGAAGCTACCAACCCTTCTGTTAGATAACAGAACTGCTGCCTTCTTTATCCATGTATTTAGTTTGGGTTTACCGAGGATGGATTGTTCAGCAGAAACATTGAAAGAGCTAAAATTTCTATTGATTTGTTTTCTTTCTCTTTTCCACAGACATATTTATTTGTACTGTTTCTCGAGTCTGCCATGTTTCAGTGGCAGGCAGTGCTTTGGAAAGCAGTTTCATTCCTTAATCTCATTGTCATTTTGCAGCAAGTTTTTCTTCTTGTAATAGACCCAACCTTCCTTGAACTGAATAGTCCTTGATGTTATCTTTGCAGGATGTGGTACTGCAGCAGGAGGAGCTGAAGATGAAGGTGAGGCTGAAGCTGGCTGGATTGAAGGTGCTGCCATCCTACTTTCTGTTATCTGTGTTGTCCTTGTCACTGCCTTCAATGACTGGAGCAAGGAGAAGCAGTTTCGTGGGCTTCAAAGTCGTATTGAGCAGGAACAGAAGTTTACTGTTGTCCGAGGTGGACAGGTTATCCAAATCCCAGTGGCAGAGATAGTAGTTGGGGACATTGCACAGGTGAAATATGGTAAGTTTCATCAACTAGTACCTTTATAAATTTTATTTATTCTCCTTTCCCTTTCTAGCAGGACGGACACATTTCACTGGAAGTGATTGAAACGACAGAATTACATTGTTGTCTATGGTGAGGTAACAATTTGGCTGTTAAGGCAAAAGAAAAACCTAGGTAATCACTAGGAAATCAATTTTTTTTTGTAATTGTCACTTTTTCACTGATCAGGACAAGAGCTGTTCATCCAAAGGTAATTCTCTTTCATGGAGTATTGCACTGCTTAGAGTCTTGGGGCTTTATCCTGTTAGGAATAAGAGGAAGTATTTCTAAAAGATCTGTGATAGAGAATTGAGCCTCTGTGCTCACCTCATTTGGTAGGCTGCTCCAGAACCAGATGGATCCTGTAAGTCACCCCAGATAGATGCCTGATAATTACAGGGGAGAGCTCTATGCTCCAATGAAGTGGAAGACACTTAGAGGAACTCTGTGCTCTGTGTTGGATTGAGTTGATAAATTCTAGCAAAATGCCTGTTCTATCATCCACCAAGTTTCTCTTGGACTTAGCTAAAGGGGAAGGGGAAAGGGCAGCTCAACTGTTTATTAGCCACTATTAATTTGTAGGAAGTCTGATAGAGAAACCTTCATGTCAGGTGAAGAAGAGCACTCCCCTGCCATGCCTCAGTGGCTGGGATGTTCACTGTGTGCTAGTTGTGATGCATTCTGCTTCTGGAATAGCATTAAGCAAAAAATATTTGTCATGCAAAGACC
>NW_008684131.1:147110-155862 GCF_000695815.1 Acanthisitta chloris
GTACAGAAACACTAGTAATTCCTTCACTTTTGCTTTCATTTTACATTTTAATGCAATTATTAGTTGTGATTTTACAATGAAAATCATTATGCAGTTATAAAAGCAGTCTTACTAATGCACAGTGGTTTTCCATTACCATATTCTTATCAAAAGGTGATCTTCTACCTGCTGATGGGATATTTATTCAAGGAAATGATCTGAAAATCGATGAAAGCTCTTTGACTGGAGAGTCAGACCAAGTCCGCAAATCTGTCGACAAAGACCCAATGCTGCTGTCAGGTAAATCTGCCTCAGGTGTTGCTGAGTGATCTTGTGTGCACTGCCTTGTTCACATTTGGTTTGGGTTTGCTTCTCCATGCCATGAGGTTTTGGGAACTAGATACAACTGACACTTTGATCCCATGCACTGAGCTTGGCTGTTTGTCATGTACAAGACATACTGTTGTTTTTTGATTGTGTGCAATTTTTTTTGCGCTTGACTTCTCTGGTAAATTCAAGTTATTTTTAATATTTGTATTTTTTAATATGCAGCAAATCAGTTAAAATGTGATTGTTTAGTTCTAGTAAAGATAAGTTGTTGGATCATGGATTCCAGCTGGATGTGATCACGAAATAAAAGCCTGCTGATATGTAATGGCATCAATTTGTTCTACACTGAAACAGTCATTTTCAAATGCTCAAGTTTCTATGCTGTAAGGAGAGAAATTTGTCTTTATGTTTTCAGTGTGGAGTTAAATAAAGTTTATGTTCTTTATTTTTCACTTTTACTTGATAACCTGTATGTAATTTCAAAGCAGGTGAAGAATTAATGTGGTATTTTAATAAGCACTGCACACACTTACACTGACACATTTTGACTCATGCCATGCTAGAAAATCCCTGAACCCTAAATGCTCAGGAACAGAATTGGTAATTTAGGGTTCTACCATGCAAGAAACTATCTTCTTCCACACATAGAGTGCAAGATTAAATCTCAATGATGTGGAAGCTGATGTGCCACTGGATATTGTTACTAGTCCAAAATCCAAACACTTGGAAACCACCATGTCTTCCAGGGTGGGTTTGATCTGGTTTAAAAACTGAGTTCCTGTTGGATGTTGTTTATAAACATTCTGTTGGATGTATCTTTATAAAACTTGCTTGAATAAAAAAAGCCAACCACCTGCAAGGGCATCAACAGACCTTAAATTTTCCTCTTATCTTTGTACCTGAAGACATCAGTAAGTTATCTGCAGGTAGACTTTGGGAATTTAGACACATACTGTCAGGATGTTGCTCTCCCTGTAGTCATCTGTCGGGAATGAAAACTGTTCAGGTTTGACAGAGGTATAACAGAAAACAGGGAACATACGAATTGCAGCCACAGTTTATTTTGTGAGTCTAAATTTGATGGAAGATAAACTCCCAGAATTGGGAAGTATTATTTTCACCGTTGGCACCTGAAACAGTGATTTTAATATTCAATCACTTTCAATGATATCATTGAACTAAGTAAGTTTCTGTGCCTAATGTCCTGTTCGGTAATCCAGATAGTTGTTTGCTGCACTTGAGAAGCAATTCTAAGGGTACAAGTGCTGACTAAACCAGATGGTTCATTTCCATCTGTATATAGCACAGGGCGTACCACCTAGGAGGGCAGAAATGGAAACACAGACCCTGGTGTACCTGGAACCAAAAGAAGCAGCTTCTCTTCTATGGTTCCATTGTACTTCTGGCTAAAACATTTTCCTTCTTTTAGTCCATTGCCAGAGATTTGCACGCAGGGTGTAACACAAGCCTTTGTATCACAGGTCTTTAGCTTAAATGAGAATGTGCTAACGTTGAACTTCTCTGCAATGAGCATAGACATGTATCAAGCAAGAGATGAGGACAGCTTGGTAACCAAGCTAACTGTTACCCAGCTGTCTTGAGTCTGATGTGACCTTTAAATTTTGTGTGGTTCAAAGTTGGCAGAAAGTGCTAAATAGAGCAGATTTCAATAGGAGTCTGGCTTCAGGTTTGCACACTGTGCCGTGTTCTGGGGCACCACTTGTTCTAAGAGTTAACATTGTAAAAGGTACCTTAGAAGGCTTAGTGTTTGCAACTGCTTCCGGTTATTTAGATTAATTTGATGAAGGTATGAAAGAAGTAGATAGAGGAGCTCACTAGTGTAGTTCTTACTGAACTGAGACTAACAGAACATTCTTTTATCCTAACCATTAGCTTTTATCAATGTGTAGATCCATTGATGTGCAAAAAGGACTTGAAACAAAGGAAAGAGAGCTTAGTCAAGAACAAATATAACAAAGAAATCTCTTGGTCATGGTGCTTTGTTAGATTTTGGAAATAAAAAGAAAACTTGATTGAGGAATGGGGTCAGTTGTTGCCTGGAGCAAAATAGTTCTGATACTGCCTTAATTCCCTACCAGAAAATCCAGAAAATACTCCAAGCTAGGCTTGTAGCACAGCAGAAATGTTCAGAACCAAGCAGCTAACTTAAAAAGTTGTGGACTATTTGGATATGTTGAAATTACTTGTAGATCAGTTTGTTTTCTGGAAAGCTCTTTTTTCATTTTTTCCATAGAGGATATTCTGATGTTTGGTTCACTTTATTATTAACTTCAGTTACCACTTAATAATTGCAGTGACTAAATAGATTGTTTAGATATGCCCATAGAGAATTTTTTTTCCCTATAAGTTTGCTGGAAGTAGCAAACCAGTATAAAACCCCCAAACTGGCATGTTCTGCTCTTCTTTTCTTGTTTTCCAGCCCTATTTCCAATCTATTTCACCAGCACTATTATTAGATTTGAGAGTTTCTGAGTCTCATGTTCAGCTGGATTTTTGTCTGAAAAATATGTGCTGTAATAGGTTCCTTATCCATCTAATCTGTGTCTGTCTTTGCTTACTAAGCTAGTCTTCTTCCTTTTCTCTCTTGGAATTTTCACCATTTATCAACTTTAAAAACTCAGCATGTGAAAAAATGTATTTTACGCATATTGAGTCTTGAGAGGAAAAGAAGTAGAATTGTTGAACATGAAATTGAAATACATGCTTTGTGTACAGATCATGTGAAAACCATGATCCATTCCAGAGTTCCATTTATGCAACAATTTGTAGGTATAATAATTTGTATGTTTATGTTTGCTGAAAGCAAAAGACTTTTTTAGGAATCCAATTTTACCTCAGAAAGCCATAGGAACAGTTCTCAGGGCACTGAGGAGATCTGCTGCCTTTTTTTAAAAAATTTAAAAAATCTGACTATTAGTGCATTTTTGTTCTTATTAGGCTTATTGATGCTGAAATTTTCTTAGTGTTCTGAGGAGATATTTATGCTCTCAAATTAGGCTCAGTGTTGACAGATGTTCCCTCTGTTCTGTGCTTCTGTTTTCCTTTTAAGAACATGGGGGATTTTGATTATTTAGAGAAAGATATTTTGATTATAAATAGATAGTTGCATTGCTTACTGTGTTCTAGGACAGCAACTGGATGAGCAGTATTAAGAAAATGGGATTTAAAAAAATGGGTTGCAATGTGTGTGTATCTATACGTAAAACATTGCTCTGTTTAAGGACACAGGTCTGTATATCTTCCCCTTTTTCAGCTTTTGAGATAATTCAATAAATTTATATAGATGAGAATGAACCCAATGATTATTTTTTTAAAGGGAGGGGGGAAAGAATCTTTCTGTGGTCATTCAGGTGTAGTAGTTCTGAATGCCCAATAAGATCCTAAATGAGAATTTAATTATATCCCCCATTTGCTGACTGCAACAGACTCACAGTTCAGTTGGTTAAAACCAATTTTGCAGGAGTTTTCAGAAAGCTTCTTGAAGATTTAAGTCTCCCTCTGGCTTCAGGTGTGCTCTGCTTTGGGCTGTGTCAGAACTGCAGGGAACAACTTCACTTTGGCTTTAAAATAATGAGCAGTAGTTAATGATGGGTAAGTGATGTGGGTAAGATAGTTGAGAATAAGCTTACCAGAATATTTACCGCAGAAGAAGACTTTTGAGTGAGGTGAGGATATAAAGAGCAACAGGTTAAACCCCAGCAAAGAGTACTTAATTTTTTTCTCAAGGCTAACAGTTTGTGTGTTACAGTCTATTTTCATAGTTTCCAAACTACTTCTTCAAATACAGTATGTAAAAAATGGCCAAGCCCAGTAAACATTCAATCCTAGTTTGCTCAGACAACTTTGTGTTAAGAAGATTTTTCTCTGGGCTCTCACAGGGGCTGACACTGAACAGCTGTAACATAATTTTGTACTAATACAGAATACAATATAAAGGCTGTTTCAATGAACAGCTTCATCTACCAGTGGTTTCTGGGTTTTTTTTTTCATAGAAACACTACTACTCTGCTTCATCTCTCTTAAAATTCACTACCTTCTAAGGATATCTCTCTTCAAACATTTTGACTATTACTCCAATAATGAACTTTTTAGATTAAGGCTTTGTCACAAAGTCATTTGATGCAATCGTTGGTGTATTTGTTCCTATGCCTCAAGGACAGGTTTATTTGTGAAGCTTTGAGTAACTGCCCTTAAATGCATTTCATAACAACAGGTTGTTTTCCATTTCTCACTCTTTTTAGGAATAGTGTGTGCACTTGGACATATTGAAATTTTGCAAGTCTCTGTTATAAAATTTTTCCAAAATGTAAATCAGAATACTTTTGGTCATTTCTAGGGATTTCTGTTTTTATGTGTTTCAACAACTCATAGCTAAAAGTTTCTAAGATCTTAGATGCATCTAACATTTGAGTCACTATAAGAACAGGAGCTGTAAATAAACAATTTTTTTCCAATAAAGCATGAAATATTTCTCAACAGGAATTTGCTTAACATTACCTAGTTAAACAAATGCTCCTTCTCAGAGCAACTTAATGTCCATGTCAATTTGATTTAGAGTAATCTCTCATATTCAATTTGTTTTCAATATTTTTCTTGCTATTTGGGAATCTCCTGATTTAATTAAGCATATCTTTAAACATTTTTTCTCTGTATTGATTTCTCAAGTTTAAAGATGTGAAATTGTCTTAAAAATATTTTTTTCCTATGCCTGTTAGTCAACCATAACTGAGAAAGATGAGAGAAATTGCACATATTTTCACTTTGTTTATGTAATCTTGACTGCAGTCACTGGGGGATGTTTGCAGAACTCTTCTTCAGTATTTCAAAGTTACAAGAGTTAGCTGAGTGAAGCTAAGCTATTATATTCCAGGAGGTAAACTTGGTTATTTCTTAGAGCATTTCTTTGAAAAGGGGAATCTGCTGTGTGTGGTTAATGGATGTGCAGCCTAAGGTTTGCAGTTAAACATTCATTCTTTGTTGAGAGTAATGGACAGCAATAGAGATCATTTTTGTTATGTGGTTACAGTTGCCTCAGTAGAGATTTTTAAAGTGTAACAAATCTCAGTACTACAGTAAAAGTCTTGCATAGATATCTACTGGTGGTTATTAATTTTTTAGCTATCTATAGCCTATATTTCATATTTTCAGGTACTCATGTCATGGAAGGCTCTGGGCGAATGCTGGTAACTGCTGTGGGAGTGAACTCTCAGACTGGCATCATCTTCACTCTACTGGGTGCTGGAGGAGAAGAGGAGGAAAAGAAAGACAAGAAAGGTAAATTTCACAACACACAAAGATGCTCCTAAGCAAGCTCTTGGGCTGTGTGTAGCCAGAGCTCTCCTCTGTTCTTGATAAATAAACACGATTTTTAAAACTTCCTTTTTTTGTATACATTTTTATCATCAAACATCACACAGAAAAACAGCAAAAGCTGTTAACCAATAAATACATTGGATAACAAAATGTTTTTCCAGTGTGAAATTGCAGACTCTCAGTACATGACTAAATGCAAAAGGATACACAAGCATGCTCCCATTGCTGTGGCTTCTCTACATGAATCCATGCTCACCTACAGTTTCCTGAGGTTTTGCTCTTGTCCATTTATAACTGTGTAACTTTTTTTTTTTCAGAAAAAGCCCTTGGCCATGGAAATAGCAGCTGTCTTAGAGCTTCAGAAATAAAATAAAGATAAAATGTGGCTTTTTGCTAGCCCGGTTGTTTAATGTCAGTGACTGACTTTAGAGGCATTTTAATTTCTTAAGGTGCAAAGGTCACGCTAAGAATAGTACAAGAGAAGAATGTAGCAGTAAATGTTAGCAGACAGTTTAACTTTCATGTCCTGTATCAGTTAATGAAATCAAGAAGCCTCTTCAGACTTTTCACCTTATTATAGTCTGATGTCATAAGCTATTGCTAATTTATGGGTCGCACACTAAGCAAGAGCATGATTTAATGTGTGTCCTTTCCAGGTTTTGTTCACACAGTCTTGTAAATCGTTTCAAGTCTACTTGCAGAACTTTGTTCCAGTCTGCCCTAAGAATATTTATCTTTCAGACAATTAAGGGCCATAATTAATATGGTTTATTTGGACATTTCAGGTGTTTCTAGTGGTTTTCACTATTATAATAAGAACAGTTCTAGCTTTACTGAACATTTTACTTGGTATTGTCAGGCAAAATACTTTTCTTTTTTCATTCTTTTAATTTGAAGCTGCAGATAGGAAGGCCAAATTCAAATAGTTTTCATGAATATGTTCAAGAAGTGGCTGGCATTGACTCCCTGTTGCTGTGAGGAAATCCCTTTTTATTTAATAAAAGACCCTATGGAATGTTTACCCTTTCATTTCTACACAGAAATGCACAATACCTGCCAGGCACGGGGAGCTCCAGGAAAATCAGAAGGAGAAGGACTGAGACTTAGCAAAATAAAACTCCTTTCTATCAGACTAGTTTTGAACAGCATCTTAGAGTTTGCCCTTGCTGTCATTAAGAGAAAGACTCCCAGGCACAAACCTTTGGATATCTGGCAGCATCTGTTCCAGCCGTGTCTAGGGATATTGTAGGTGAGAAGGATCAGCTTCAGTCCCTGTTTGATGGTGAGAGCTGTCTGCCTCTTGGTTTAACTGGGCTGACCTCCTCTGTATGGTACGTTGCTCAGGACACTGGTGGTTTTCTCAGGTTTCCTTGTGAATAGCCTGGAAAGACAGGAGAAGAGAAACCAGGGATGGCAGAGTACTGCACTCCACTGTACTCATAATTTATTACCCAGAGATTCTTAGAGAGCTGTGTGAGAACTTTGAATGCAGACACTGAATCTAATTGGATATAGCTGTATAGAAATAGCTATAAGATAGAAAAGATATGATACAGAAAATCCCTTCCCATTTCTGCTGCTGCTGGAAGCTGTGTGCCCGTGCAGGAGTGCCTGGGCAGAGCTGGCTGCAGATTGAAGCCCAGTGACATACTCTGGTACACAAACCTGCAATCCTCTGCCACCCTGCCAGCCCCAGTGTCTGACTCAGTCTGGGTGGGTGTGTGCTTCTATCCTTCATTAATGCCCTGTCAAAATCCTCATGCAGGTGTGAAACAGGAGGATGGACAGCAGCTTCCAGGTAGAGTAAGAGCTGTATCACATCAAATGAAAGGCTGAGGCTTTTAACCAGCAAGCTTTGGTGCGAATCAGGGGTGAACTGCTGATTGAAATAATTGTCTTTGAATCAGTCAAGTTAAATCAAAGAATGATTTCAAATCAGGAGGATTGTTGGTGGCAAACGTTTTAGTGTGCGCTCATTGTTGGTTTTGCAAGGCTTAATGTTCAGCTTGAATAATCAGCTGTTTTCATGAAGTAAATTGCAAAGTATTAAATGTTGAATACATGATTTGCTGTTAGCAGTTCATGCTGTGCTGGTTAGTGTGGGTATCCAAATGGAATAAAAAACAAGCACGAGTAACCAAAACAGTTTAAGTCATTGGCATCACACTAATCAAATTTGCAATTGAAATGTCCATGAATGTAGTTACACAGGGTGTTTTTTTTAATCCTGTCTACTGTTTATTTTCTTCTCCCAATTTGCCATTTGTAAATAAAATCAGAGCATTTTTCTGGAATAACAACCCAGTACTGTGTGAAACAGTCCCTGTGGGGCAAGTGCTGAGGAGGTTTGAGAGTCTCAGTCAGGATTCATTGTAGGACTCATGTGTTCTGTTGTCAGCAATTATCCAACAGAAGCAAAACAGCACGAATTTCATCTGTTATGTGTAGATGCTAATTTTCTGAACTCTACTATAAAAAAAACCATAATAAAATGATAAAACCTGTTTTGAGTTTTTCACCTTCCTGTTAGGAAAGATTTCTTATCCAGTTTCTCTAATATGTGGTTAATTACTGAAAACTAAGAGAGGGTTTTCTTTTGAGATGTTTTATCCATTTCACCACAAAATAGGAAATATGTCACATCTATTACCCAGATTTAAAGTAACTCATTGTTGTCCTCAAGGATTTGCCATTTCCACAAACAGTATAAGAAAATTCAATGTTTCTACTCAGATCAATGTGTGCATTAACCAGGTGATGGCAGGACATAGGCTGAGCCCATGTTAGACTGGGATGTATCAGCAGTGATATGTCAGAATGTGCAACATTACATAAAATACATGATATGTAATGTTGTAGATACTATGTAGTAGTATATATAGATACAATGCATCTTTTAAAACTACCCATGCATTGTGTAAATTAATTAACTCAAAGGAATATTAAAACCATTTTAATTTTTGCATAACCTTATATTAAAGTACAAAAAATTACCCATAAAAGGACCAATGCAATGTACATAGTGCTGTGTACACACAGTTCTCACCAACTCCTTTAACTCTGTTAAATGTGTTTCTATTTATTTATTATTATTATTATTATTGTTATT
>NW_008684131.1:156162-164330 GCF_000695815.1 Acanthisitta chloris
TTGTGACACCTTTATAATGACATTTTGCTTTTGAAATTTATGTTAATTAATTTAAACCAACTTGATTTTGGAGAAAACAAAGCCATAGTATTCCATAGCTGTTTTTTTTGTTTCGTCATGTGCATTTGTTTATGTTGTTGTTGTTATTATTATTATTATTTATTGTTTTTTTTATCCATTATTGCTCAGTAGATTCTTCCCATCCCTCCTCCCACCCTCCTTCAGCTACAGATGGTGCAGCAGGTGCAAATGCCACTGATAATGCAAATGCCAGCTTAGTCAATGGTACGTCACCACCCCCGGCTTGTGTGATTTGATGGATTTCTCTCCTGACTGTGTGACATTCCCTCTTCCCTTCATGGACTGCACAGATGTTGTGTGTGTGTGTGTGTGTGTGTCTGTGTGTGTGTGTGTGTGTGTGTGATTACCCTCTGAGAGATCCTACTCCAGAAACTCTCTAGTAGCTTATAAGAGATGCCACAGAGATGCTGTAACTTACTTTATTCACACAGAATTAAGCATGGGAAAGGAAGAAATAGGAATTATGATCTATTTGCCATTAATTAAAACTGTAATTCAAAGGAACAGTTAAGTAAGGTCTAGTTTCAAAACTCCTGAGTTGTCTTTACATGAAGTTTCATTGTAAAGCTCTTTACACATGTGTTAGCATAGATCTGAAGAGGAACACCATGATAAATGGATTATATCTGCTTTTCCTCTGGTGTGGCACTCTCATAAGTATTCCTATAGTCTCCATGTAGTTCTGAGAAGCAGTGCTGGGATCAGGAATCTGGCTCAATTTCAACTAACACTGTGTTAGGAATGACTTTTGCTGCTTTAAGCATCTGTTCTGGAGGAGATGGAGAAGTTTTGTGGCTATTTGGCTATGCCCTCAGAGATATTCCAGTGAGCCTGCCTGTATTTACTAAAAACAAACCAAAATACTCCTGTAGTCAATTTTGACTGTCTCTTAGTACAGATTCTTGACCCCACTCATTAGCATGCAGATATTTCAGTATCTCTTCTAATGGTCTAATTCTAGTATTAAATTGAATTGAACAGGTCAATATTAGTCTAGGCATCAGCTGTATTTTTCTGCTAATCAGATACACAAGCCTTTATTTGCCACAGAAACCTTTCCCTCTTGTGCAGTGCCAATAATACTGACAGAAGTAATTCTGCTTTTCATCGTGTTGGTGATGGAATTTTTTTTCCATGCAGGTCAGCAGTTGTTGCATTACACATGGGAAACTAGAGTTTCTGACAGCAATACCGAGTGCTAAGCAAGGATTGTGATTCACTATTGTAGTATCTTACTTAAAGCAATGACATAGAAAATCTTTGAACCTGTTTTTAAGTCATTTTATTATAATTTAAAAGAAACATATAATCAGATTTTCAACTTTACTCCTGCACAGTCTTCTGGGAAAATAGGATTTACAATCCTTACATCTCACTGCATGACAGGAACCTCCATCATCCTGGTTCTAGATTCCTTAGAGACCAAGAACCAGGAAATTCTCCATCCCTGTGAGGGTGGTGAGGCACTGGCACAGGTTGCCCAGAGAAGTGCTGTATGCCACATCACCAGAAGAGTTCCAGGCCAGGTTGGATGGGGCTTGGAGCAGCCTGGGCTGGTGGAAGGTGTCCCTGCCTGTGGCAGAGGGTTGTAACAAGATGGTCTTTAAGGGCCCTTCCAACCCTAACCATGCTGTGATTCTATGATGATTCTGTGATAATTCTACTTTGGTGAATGTAAAACAATCATACACATACAACAAAGTCTCCCCAGACACACTCCTGCAGTCCCACTGGAGCCTGCAGCATTGCATTTGTGCTCAGTCCTGCAAGCTGCAGAGCACTGAGTTAAGCACCTCTGAAGTGCTTTGCTGGAGAAGAACCAGTGCTCAGCAGCTGCAGGACGAGCCCTGTGCTGTTCCAGCCCAGGCTGGCTGTCAGCAGGCTGGAGCTGTCTGCTAAATACCTGTTGTGTTTGATCTTGATGGCTCAGCTTCATATGGAAATGGAGTTTCAAGGGATATTAAATCAGTGTCTGAAGTACGTGATTTTCCATCATCTTCTCTCCCATCAGAAACAATAGTAACTGTCTGTTGGAGTTGAGAGATACACATTCAGTGCTGTTCAGTGCACAAAGTGTAGAAGTCAATTATTTTGTGCAGCTGAGTGTGGTTTTGCTTCTAACTCATCCGAGATGAGGCAGTTCAATTAATTCTGCACAACAATTTGATCAACGTGGACAGGAGATACAATTCATAATTCAGCTGGTCTGACATTGTGTTCAGAGGAGAACTGAGCCTTGGCAAGTAGAGTCAGGTCTGAGTGCTTTGAAATTATCTGGGAAATGGCCAGTGCTTGATTTCTGTTAATACCATACATTCTTCTAGCTAGCAGTGATGATGAGTTAGAGAATACTTAAAATGTAGATATGTTTTGAGGGGAGAAAGGAAGGAAAGGGTCAGTTATAAAGCAAGGAGACCAAGTGCAATGTTTTAATAATGTCTGAGAATCCTTTCTGAGATGTGACTGGAAACAAGCATCTTTACCCCAATTCTATTTCCTTTGTGTAGAAAATACCTTAAAATAAGAGAAATAAAATCATATACTTGAATAAGTGCCTAACTAAGGAGCATTTGTTGCTCCTTACTTGGCAATCAACCCATTACCATTGCAGATAAAATATTTTATTCTTAGTTTCAGTATACAGTTGGCACAAAAGAAGTATTTTGTTTTCAGTGATCCTATAATCCTATAAATCCTATAAAATTCATAGTTTGTGTGTTACCTGCTGTATCGAAGGAACTGTTATCAATTCTGTTGGGTTTTAGCAGTTGAGATAAAAATACATAATTGTGGTTGGTCTCTTTGTTAAAACTATGCACAGTATGTTCAGTTTTTAAATGGTTGCAAGTTAAGGTTATAAGCAGTGCAAAAAATTTTGCAGAAAGGTAGTAATTCAACTAGTAGTTAGTAGTAATTGTAAAATATTACATTTAGTAAAAGTAATTTTTAAAAATTAAAATCTGGGAAGCAGCAATCACTGTTTACAGCTTGTTTACCCCCAAATTTTATTTCCTTCCAGTAGAGCAAACTGTCCCAAATTTGATTCCTTCCAGTAGAGCACTGCCACCTTCCGAAATCAGGATTTCCACGTTGGGTTGTTGGGGTTTTTTTTAGCATTTGTAACTCAGAGAATTTGCTACTTAAAAATGTATTCAGAATATATAGAAATGGTATAGAAATACCATACTAGACTCAGGGAGATGTCTCAGCTGAAATACTTCATATCTCTTGCTAATCCTGGTGCATGTACACTGCTGTTCAGTTCCTGCAAAGCAGTTTGCAGTTTTAATGCACTTTAAAATATTTTCTGAATTGTAAGGGAAGTTATTTAGTGAGTGCACAGAAGAAATAGCTAAAACTTCCTATTTGATGCAGTGGAATCAGATTTATCTTTTGTCATTAACCTGTTTTACTAATGCATTGGCTCTGCTGTCACATTGCATGGAGGAATTCCCAATGATTCACTTCAGGCACGTTTGACATTGCTTTTCCCCATATCTGGATTTACAGGAAGCTCCTGGTTTTACTTGCTGCAGAGTATAAGTGACTTGGCACCATGAGGGCTGTAACTCCTTTTGTTGCAGGATGAGCCATTTTGGAAAATCAGTAGGGTATTTTATATTTCTTTGCTCTATCGCAGCACATGAGAATAGAACTCCATTATTTTCTTCAGCTGATTCCAAGCCATTCTTCCAGTGCACAAATAATTTTGAGTGCCAGTGATAGGCCTTTGTTGTTCTGTCCCATTGGCTGAGGCAAGGCAGGGCAGTGTTTTCTCTGGAAGTTTTTTGGAGAGGTTCATGTCTTTTGGAGTCAGAACTGAGGCATGAGTACTTTCCAAAGGACAGAAATTGTAGCAAGGCAAAGGCTACATGCAAAATGTTTTCTATTCAAATTCAAACCCCTCAAAGCAGAATCCAAGTCCCACTAAGGAGGCTCTAAACCCTATTCTAAAACTTCTGATTTTTCAGTCTCGTGTAGAAAAGTGATAAGAATAAACTGTCTAGCCCAAACACTGTCCATTTTACTTGTTATTCCAAAAAGAAGAAAATTTTTACAGAATTATGTAAAAATATATTTTTGAAGAATTGTATCCCACAAAATATTAATAAATAGTCAGCCTTTTAATGATTCTAAACGATGCACAAAGGTCAGAATGACGAGGTAGTATTTCTGGTCCTGGCACTACCTGAAAGGAGAAAGGATCTCTCAGCAGTAGTGATTCTACCATGTTTATTTCTGTCTGAACTTCTCTGTTTGTTCATAATTAATAGCAAAATGCAGCCTTAAAATTATTTGGAACAGGAGGAAATCAATCCTTTACTGCATTCTTTGTCATAATTACCTAAATTACCTATTCTTTATTATTCTGTCTAAATGACTGGACTATAACTAGCTGTGATGACTTCCCTCCTCCCCCCACCCCCAATGACCTAAATGCAGTGGGTTAAGAATATTAAGAATGTGTTTTTTAAATATCTAAGTTTACATTATTTCCAATGATTGCTTATTTTGTGTACTGGTATTTCTAGGTAGCCAGGGTACGTGAATTGTGAGTGTAACTCATTATGCTAATTATGATATATTTTGCTATATATGATCTATCATTTATATGATATATAAATAAATAATTTGCTATTAAATAGCAAATACATATCATAAAGTTAAATACTTTATTTACATAGCAAAACCGATGTATTTTGTGTTTTCCAGTTATGAAAGTCATGTGGGGATTTGGGGTTGGGTTTCTTTTGGTTATGTTTGAAGTATCTTCAGTTCTACTGTTTCAAGGTTTTGAACTGTGCTCTGCAAAAGGAGCTATAGAGCAGGACATGGAGCAGACTGTCTGCTCTAAATTAATGTTTTCCAGTTCTTAGGGAAAGCTTTATGCTCTAGCCAGAAATCTCCAGAGATGTTTTATGTCTTCCAATAACTTTATTAAAACCCCTTCTAAGAAAAATAGCCATTAGGCAGGTACTAAGTCCAACTGTGCACTGTATGCAAGGACTTGAAAGGAAATTTCACAAGGAAAATTAACTTGGTTTAGTTCAGTTTCATAGATTCATGTCTCATGGCGAAGTGTAAGGCCTTGGAAGATAGACATTGACTTTTTAAAAGTCATATTATAGCCAAGGTGAGAATAGAATTAGAAATACAGACAAGCAGTTGATGCTAAGAGCTTTACTTCAGTAATCCATCTGAACACCAAGATGATTATAGATCATGAGATGTCCTTTCTGTGGCTCTTGTTCTGGGTGTTTGAGTTCCTCAGTGTGGCACTGTGGCCTGTATGTGACAAATTTATGATTGATTTGGCCTCTTCTGCTCTTTTTTGAGCGGGAAGTTTTTAGTGGTCTCCCAGTTAGTCAAAGGACAAACATGCAAGAAATGCATTTGACATTACAATTCTCCTACTGTTTCTTCACAACGTAGAGTGAAAAAAGAATACATATATTGAAACAGAGTTTCAGCAGCTTTATTGTGCATATCAGTGCCAGCTGCATCATTGCAGGAAGTCAGAGGAGCAAGATGTACCTGCTGTCACATTTTTGTGTAAATTCTAGTGATACATTTCTTACTAGAATGTGTCAACAATCCTGTAAAGGTGTTTTAACTCAATTTTCCTTAGCATTGTATTTGATTGTGCATTATACATTACCACAAAAAGAGAATGTCATCCATTCTGAATGTAATATCTGTGAAACTCAAGTAGTCTATTCTATAAATTCATATATCACTGTGAAGGTTTCATAAGAGAATTTCACCAAGAATTTTTGAATACATTTGACAATGTTTAGTTGTTATTCTGGATACCAGAGTTTTGTATGTTCTGATTTGTATTTTGCCATTGTTATTTCATACACAATTTCAAATGACATATTTTCAATTGAAACTCCCACAAGCTAATACGGACTTTGGTATGGTGAAACTGTGTGGAGCTAAGCTATTAAATTGGAAAGTAAAGACACTTGGTAAATCTGTCTCTGAGATAAATCTGAATATAGGGTGAACCCCTGGCACTTGTATTACAGAAGTAATTTGCTAAATAATACAACCAAGGGAGGAAGATGTAATTTTAACATCATACCTGATGTACATTTTAATTTCTTTTTATTTCTTGAAACTACTATTCCTATTTTTTCTCAGTTTACTAAAATAAAGAATTTCATTCTGGAATCCATTAAGAAAGTCAGGCTCTATACTGGTGTGTGCCACAATTATACCTGCCAATTTTTTAAGTTCCAGCTCTCTGAAGTTTCAGTTCAGGAATATTATTCCATTTCTACTTTTAAGTAGATTGTTTTTATTAGTTTCACCCTCTTAATTCAGACAGTTTGCTCAAAAATATGTGCTGATATGTAGTATTTCACATGTTACAACACTGAATTTGACTGCAGTTCCTTGGATGTGTCCAGCTAAGTTGGCCATGCTTCTAAGTGACCAGATGAAAACAAGGGATTGTGACTAAGTCCCTGGAACATGCTCATGGCTTTTGTCTGCCCTTTTTATTTGAATTCCCATTTTCATGTTCTGTCTTGGGTGAAGATTGTTTACTGTCTGTTGTCTGTTGAAATTTTTCATCATATAGGCAAAATGCAGGATGGGAATATGGAGAACAGCCAGAACAAAGGTAATCTTCTTTCATATTAAGGAGGTTGTGGATTTTATTGTTAGCATGTAGTTAAATTCTGTTACAAAATGAAGTGAAAATTTGTGATTTGTGCCTGTGTGTGAAAATGGCCCTTTTGCTCAAACAGAATGTTAAAAAAACCCCCAAACAACCAAACCCAACAAAAAAACCCTACCAAAGAGATTGTAATTTATGGAAGTTTGATACATCAGATATTTAGGATAGGAGATCAGTATTTCCAATAAGTCGTTTATAGGTGCTACCTTCATATCACAATTTTTCCTGTGCAAGTTCTGTATGCTATGTATTGTTAGTGATTTTCCAACCCAGTTTGATATGTCTCATTGTCTTTGGTGTTCAGTGGTATTGTATGGACACATTTTCTTCTGCAGGGAGAAGGCAAAGCAAGAACAAAAGGAAATCTTAAAGCCAGGGGATTATTTAGCAATGTGAAAGCCTATTATAAGGATAAATAACAGGGAGGTTAAGAATCCTAGGAGTTTCTTATTTAATATACAATCTCAGGAAGAAATTGAATAAATATTTTGCTCTCTCTGAAGCAGTGTCATGGTTCCCTTTTTATTATATGAGATATAGCTATCAGGAGTTCTTTGGGATATGCCAGATTAAATGTGATAACTTTCTTTTCTCAGATAATACTAAAGATTGCAAAGGTGATGGATCAGAATAAGTGTTAAGGGCAGATAGATAAATTAGATTTCCAGGTCAGACAAGCATGATTTTGTACAATCTCTTCATGAATGTCAAAGCAAAGCTGTTTCATCCCATTCTATTTTATTTATTGTGTTCAATACAAAACAGACACATACACATATATAAACAGGAATGTCATTGCTTTTAAAAAACTGATACTAAGATAAAGTTTCCTTATATTAGTGTTATCGAGCATTCATTCAAGAGAGGATGGCTCAGTCCTTAAATTCTGTGTGCTTTTTGTGAGAGAATGATGATGCCATCACCATGGGACCCCATGGTTAAGTTACTTGAACACTGAATGCTAAGGAAACTTTATAATTCTGGAATTCTCTAGAATAGTAGCTTGCAGAGTGTGGTCCCTGGGCACTGAGGGGCCTGTGCAGTCCAGAGAAGTGGCACACAGATCAGCTGTGGAACCACATTATCTTCCAAGTGTTTTCATTGGCAGGATGATTAAAAGGGTGCATTGCATTCTGTGAGACATACCAAAATTTAGAGAGATACAGCCCTTCTACCTGTCAAAGCATCAGAGCTCTGCTATTCTAGGAAATCCTGCAGTACTGCTGTACCATGGCCTGACAAGTCACTTGCAAGGCATGAAGTGATATATATGTGTATAACACAGAGTGTCCTTAGTGGTTTCAAAACGAACAGCTAAACCAAATGGTTTTCCTGGGGCAGTTGGTATCCCCACGTGTACAGAGTGCACAGGGGTGTGCCTGTACAGCTGTGCCCTGCT
>NW_008684131.1:164375-234159 GCF_000695815.1 Acanthisitta chloris
GCCTGGCACAGGAGCCAAGGGTAATTCTGGTGGGAATTGTCACCTGTGTCACAACCAGGCCCTGCAGTGGGTGCTGCTGGTTGAATTCAGTAAGTATGAACACTGAGATAAACGGAATGAAGAATAGCTTTGGAGTAACAGTTTTGTTCTGCATTATCAGCCAAGCAGCAGGATGGGGCTGCTGCCATGGAGATGCAGCCACTGAAGAGCGCAGAAGGGGGAGAGGGAGATGACAAAGACAAGAAGAAATCCAACATGCACAAGAAAGAAAAATCTGTTCTTCAGGGAAAGCTGACCAAGCTGGCAGTCCAGATAGGCAAAGCAGGTATGGCTGCATGACTGACCCCAAACCACTGTGTTACCAAAGGGTTGCAGAGCAAATTGTTCTTAAAGGGACAGACCTTTTTTGCTGTGCTGCTTGGAAATGGGTCATCAGGAAACTGCTCTGAGGATAGCATGTGGTGTTGAAGATCTTTTATTCACCTGAAAATTACCTTAGACTGTCAAGAAGCTGGAAACTCTGAGAAACTTAGATTGTAATGAATATTTGAATCAAAATGAAATGTATCTTTTCTCATAGTTAATATTCACAAGTACAGTGGCGACATATTTAATTTCCTCTTCCCTTAGAACTTCTGAGTACACAGTTTCAGAATCTCTAATATCATCTCAAAATATCACTCACATAGTATTTCCCTCTTATAGATTCTGAAATCATTCAGTTCTCCCTTAATATCCATGTTCCTGCCTTCTATCCAATGTGACACATCTGTCGACTCTTGTATCTAGAGCCATCTGGTCTCTACTGTTAGACATTGCACTTCTGCTCCAACATGTAGGTAGAAAGTGGAAATCTTCTGTAATAACACAATGTTCATCAGATTTGTGTTTAGGGGCACTAAAGAGACTTTGATCTCTATCCAGATCCTTGGCTGAGACCCTACAACAACTTCCTCGCTTTACCTCTGTTCTTTCTCCCTTATCCTTCTTCGCCAGTGCGATATTTACCCCTCCTATTCCTTCCCATTCCCTTTTTAAGTTCATTACAAGTTTGTTGGTCACATAACCCCACGATGCCAATTCTCTTTGCCTAAACAGCATGTGATTTGAAATCTATGGTTATCATCTCTTTGATATCCAATTTCATGCTTTGCCCAGTTTCATGCTCCTCAGACTTCTCTCCTTTGCTTCCCATGGTTATTAATTTCTTAGATTAAGCATCTTTCTACCTTGTCTTCTGATTCTTGCTCTCTTTGGTATTCTGTCAGGCATGTGAACATCACTTTTAAAGTAATTGTATAGGAATTTCTAACCATAATGTGGCAAGTAACATGAATTTAATTAATCATTGCCTCATTTGGTTTTTCTTTGTCATTGGGCAATGTATGGGAATGTCTTGTGTTGTCATGAGTATTTGCCTGTACAATATTTTAATGGATTTTCCTTTATCCTCTGGCATATAGTGATCTCCCTGACTCATCTGTTTCCTGTCACCCTTAGCATCCTGCAGCTTACCAATTTTTTTAAACTGCAGTCAAGACACTAAATTCACAGCATTCTCTTTCTCCTGCATGATCTCATTAGGGAGAAATTAATTTATTCTGAAATGCAGGCTTAGCTGCTTCATAGAAACCTGCCAAAGAGCAGTAATCATAGCAAGGCAAAGTTGAGGCTCTAATGGAGTTTTTGTTTGTATACTCAAATCCAGGAGCAAAACTGGGGGGGGAAAGTGTTGTCCCAGCAGTCTGTGCCATTGGGAGAGTATATTCAGTCCTCAGGATCTTTTGTGAATTCATTAGTGTCACTACCTCTTTTGAAGATCTTCTCATAAAAATATGCACTGTTTGCATATCTCCCTTTGATAAAGGAAGCCTTGGAAACACCAGTTAAAACCTGTTCTGTGGCTCATTCTGCAGCATTACCCAGACACATCCCTGGGCCTTTCTCAAGTGTTTTATAGAGCAACATTAACTAACTTAAGACTCATTTTCTCAAGCAGCTTAAGATATGATTGTTTAAAAGAAAGGTGAGTGTTTGATAGACTACTAATGTGTAAAAGGTGGAGGTTAAAAGGACAGATGAATGTTGTAGCAGGCAAAGTGAATAACTAAGTTGAAACAACTTAGCCTAAGCTACAGCAGAACTGGTGAACTGCCTTGACTAGGAACTTTGAAAGGCAGCAGTAAGATGCTGCTTAAGCTTGCTGCAGTATGATTCAGCTCTTCCCTAGAATTCACTATTTCCTTATGCACTGGAATGTATGGCTGTTGTAATTGTATTATTGCAGTGGTTTTTCTACGTTGTAAAATTTATCATTACCTTCATGGTACTGGTGAAAAAAGTCACACAGAAAAAGAAAATAATGTGAAATTCCAACATAAATTTCTAATTGCACTGGTTTTCAATTGTGTTTTGTTTGATAGTAATTGGGCATTTCTCTTTCCAGGTTTGGTGATGTCTGCCATCACTGTCATAATTTTGGTACTCTATTTTGCCATTGACACATTTGTGGTCAACAAGAAGCAGTGGTTGCCTGAGTGCACTCCTGTCTATGTTCAGTATTTTGTTAAATTCTTCATTATTGGTGTTACTGTACTGGTGGTTGCTGTTCCTGAGGGGCTTCCACTTGCTGTCACTATTTCTCTGGCTTATTCTGTAAAGGTAAGAAACATTAAAACTAATCATGGGAGAAAAATGGTGTTTAGTTGAGTTTACTAGCAAGTTGGACTTCAGAGTATATCAGGTGTGATTGACCTGTAAGTTAATGTGCTCAAATTAATAATGAGATTGAAATTTTTTGAAGTTAAACTTTGCTTTATATTGAAAGTATTTCTGACTCAACGATAAATACTTATGTGTTCTAATACATCTCTTTAAAATGACACAGTGCACTACTGCAAATAATCAAGCAGTAGAAATACCTAAATAGTTTGCAAGGAAACAGGAATTTATTGAGCATTATCTGTACTGAGAATAGTCCAGTCTTTTATATGGAATAATTTTATATTCACATTTTCTTGTGCAATAGTACAAAGATTTAACAAGCCTTCAGAAACACTTCTCAAAGAAATTGGACTTTGACTGAAGCTTTCATGTAAACACAGTTGAAGTTCTTTGAAGTCAATGTAAATGCTTCTATTAGGAAATTAAAGAGGATTAAAATCCTGAACTTGTGGATTACATTAGCAAGTTAGTCAGATGGGACGTATTTAAACATTCTGGGAATCTTAGATGAAGATGTTGTAAAGTTTATTTCCATTTAGTATGTAAACAAATTATCTTATGGACTTTAGGAAGGAATAGCTTGATTTGTATGTAGCCAAACATCATCATTATAAGGAAGAAAGAGCACATCTCAAGGATGGGATTTTGCTAATAAATCCTGTAGCTGCATTTAAAATACTTTCTCATTCTCCTCATGTCCTCAATCCCACGTGTTCAGCATACACCTGTGTATCTACTTCTGCTTTATCAAACTGCAATGCAACTTTGGGTGCAGCTGCTGGTCTTGTGCCCTGGGAGCATAAGGCTTTGTCTGGCAGTAAGGGTCAGCTGATTGGGCACAGCATTTTTCTAATATTGAGAACAGATAATTAAGGCTAACAAGTATTTCCAGGATGAGTGTGCATCTTGTGAAAAATGTGCACCGTGGAACAGAGTACTGGACAATGAGGTTTTCTATGGTTTGGTTTGGTTTTGTTTGGTGGTGGGGTTTTATTTGCTAGTTTCTTTCCCAAAATATATAATCCCTCTGTCTGCTGCAAGATAATATCCTGACATTTGAAACAGTATTGAGAAAAAGTCAAATACTTGCTATAATGATGTTTTTAAAATCTCATTATCTTTGTTTTCTTTAGCTTTGCTGTTCTAGCTATTCTTAAAATGCATATATACAGCAAAAAATGATGGAACTGTTTTAGTTTATTAAAGGCAAAATTATTTCAGGGATAGTCACAGCTTGGTTGTCTGTAACTAGGGTTTGGGTTGGTTATTGGGCCCCCATCAAAGCTGTAGTTCAGTGAGCTTGAAGTTCTCACAAGCTTTTGGCGTTTTTTAACTGATGCTAAAAATCTGTCGAAGCAAATCTTGAAGGTTTTTTGATTTTGGTTTGGTTTGGTTTTTCTCCTCAGAAAATGATGAGGGATAACAATCTGGTTAGGCATTTAGATGCTTGTGAAACTATGGGTAATGCTACAGCCATCTGCTCCGACAAAACCGGCACACTCACAACCAACCGCATGACTGTCGTCCAAGCCTACGTTGGTGATGTCCACTACAAGGAGATCCCTGACCCAGATTCTATACCTGCCAAAACCCTGGAATTGCTGGTTAATGCAATTGCTATCAACAGTGCTTATACTACAAAAATTCTGGTGAGTAGGCTTTTTTGTCAAGGAAATGAAACATAGCAGAAGGAGGTGTCATTCTTTTAGCAATGTTAATTCCTTAACATCCTGTTGTTGATTGTGAAGCATTAAATACTGCTGAGGTCCTCAAAATGAGAACAGGTGCTGTTGAAACTATATATTTTGTGTCTTTCTTGTAAGGATAGGGATGTACTTATAAGTACAAGCCCATGAGACATTTAAAAATCTCCTGCTGTTGTTAGATCAGGATGGCCCAGTTTTGGTGCAGATAAATTTGCTAACACAACTAGTTTTCACTGAGACTTCATATGTGTAAAATGATTTTTTCATGTCTAAGGACTTTCAATTAATTCTCAAATAGAACAAATTGGATTGGTTAAATCAGAGAGGTTAATAATCTTTATTCATTCTGGTTTCAAGTGAATTACATCCAGAAGTGTTTTATTCAGTCTGTAAAGGAGGCCAAAATGGAAATATCCTGTTTGCTTGTGGCATTAGATTCTTCTGTACAGAACTAATTAGGAGGCTGAAAACTTTTGCAGTTCCAGTAGATTTGTTCTTTGAAAGGTCAAGCTGAATCTTAATATTACTGAAAATAAATAGATGTATTTTTTTAGTTTATGAATATCTATTGTCCTTTATATAGCTTTCATAATACATGCACTTCATGTTTGTTTTCAAAGTAGTCTTTTAAAACACAGTCACAGAAAACAAATACTACTGAGTGTTGGAGAATACATTACCTTTAATTCTTGCTATGTAAGTATCTGGATATCAGTAACAATTCACACTGGCAAGAAAAATGCATAGAGAAACCTAACTCAGATACACAAAGTTTGTTTGTGGTGAAGGCATTTTGGAAATTAATGCCCCTGAGGGTTGTTCAGCCAGGATGAGTGTCTGAAGTCATGCCACAGCTTAGGCATCCTTCAGACAGTCATCTGTGCTGTCATGCACTCACTCTTGGGTTCTCACTGAAAGCTGTCTGGAAAGGGAAATGTGGGGAGAACCAGTCCCTGAGGCAGCTTGAGCCACATCCTCCATCACGAGTGGACAGGGAATCAGCAAACCCTCCACCTGCTCGGAAAGGTGCTGTGAGCTAAAGCAGGCAGCAGTGTGAGCACACCTCTCCTGGTGCCCTGGAGGGACACAGAGCTCCAGTCAGCTGAGGCTGGAGCCAGCCATTTCCCCTTGGAATTAGATACTCTGGAGAAGCAGAGCTCACTCAGCTCTGCAGCAGTTTCAGCTGTGAGCATCCAACTAGCAGCACCTGCTCCCAGCTGAATCCTGGGTCTCACCTTTTCCTGTCGTCTGTCCAGGTCAAAATCAGCTGGGTTAGGTGAAATGGGAGATGAGCTTTCCCTTCTCAGGTGTAAATGCTGTGTAATAGCTCAGTGTGGATATTTTATGGCAGTGGCTTTTTGAATCTAATCTGCCTATTTGTAAACTAGCAAGAGTAGTTTACTATTGCTGGCAAGTCAGTGTGACAGTGTGACATTGTGACATTCCACTGGTGGGGAGAGGAACATTTTTGTTATTTTAATATTTGTACAGGCTAAGTAAGGTTAGGTACTTCCTTCTGGAGAAATTGAATAAAACTCCACCTTAGTACACAAGCTGAGACTAAGACAAGGTAACAGACAAATTGGCCTGAAGGATAACAGGTACCTATCGAAATTTGTGTTTGGATAACTGCTACAGTGGTAACACTGGTCACTGGCATCTGTCCTAGCTGTCCCTCTGGAGTTTGGCTTTGGAAGGGCTTTGAGAGAATGTTACCAGTGTTGGCAGGATTTTCCTCATTCCCAAGGCACAGGGTGGCAGGCAGGCAGGTGGGTTGGTAGTTCAGTCAGGAGTAACTGGCAGCAGCAGCTGAGCTCCATTTGTTCTGCATTTTGCTGTCCATTGCAAATGCTTGAGATCAAACCCAGCACCAAAGTGTTTCTGTCCAATTCCATACCAGTTTGCCCTCTCCGAATCCCAGAATAGATTTAGGTTTCTGAGTGAGGCATGGGAAGGCATCAGACTTTCCAATGATGCATCTGTAATACCAAGTTTAATACTCTTTTTCTTATGGTAATGATTTCATTTAACTGAAAACTTTCTGGTCAATAACAGTTCTCAAATGGCCAAAATATTATTTTGATTTTTCTTCTAGCTGAAATCAATTATGTGTGCCTGTTAAAAAGAGTCAGTATTTCACCATTTCTGTACTTTTTTAGCTTTGCACAGAGACTGACTTGTGAAACTGATAAATGGGTGAAATCCTCTGGAAATCACCTTTGTGCTGGATGCAGATCAGATAACTGCCTGAACTTATTTGTGTCAAATAAATGGTGATTTTTAGCTATTATAACAGCATCATAAAGTAAAGTCTTGCAGTATGGACCCCACCAGAATCACAGCTCCAATATCAGAGCAGTTCATTTCATCCATGGTCTATAACAAGCTTAAGCTGAACTTTAAGATCCAAGGTATTGTTCCATAGCCCATTTTAAATCATAAATAAATACAGTAAAAAAATCCCTAAGGGAGCCATTTCCAGGATGAAGTATACAGAATTCTCTTTCTATCTGCTCATACTGAATGTATACTTGTGCACTCATTCTTAGAGCGTATTTAATCAAACTGTGATATCAGTTCAAACCCCATGGGCATGTATGAGTTATGTCACTAAGACTGAATTTTGCATATTCTATTTTTAGCTCTGTAGTTATGTGAATGCTGTAAATTGGGCTTTGTGTGAACTTCTGTTCAGAGGGATCACACATGTGGGACCATAAAATTAGTTGAGATGCTCTGCTGAATGAGAAATATTCCCTCTTGCATTGTCTTTTGATTAAGGGGCGATTGAACCATTGATAAAAATATAAAAAGAAAATAATATCAGTGCTTGGGATAAAAGATTTGAATTTCCCTGAGAAATTAAACACAAATTATCCCAACTGAACAATAGCATCATTAAATATAGTTCTTTTTAGTGCTTTCCAAGATTAAGTTACTGAGTGAGCTGGTTTTGCATTCCATTAGCTTCAGAGCAACTTTAATGCTGTTTTAGCACTGTTTACATGGAGCTATTCTGCAGAAAACCTTTCCCCTCAGTGTTGATGTTTTAGATAGCTTTCCCACGTGGAAGTAAAATTAGACTTCATACATTTCTGTGTGTGAGCTGTGATGAGGACTGTAAAGCATCTCTTACTCTAGGAGCAAAATTTGCATTTTGAGAATACTTTGATAGCACTTGGAGCAAAGTGCATTGATCTTGGATGTCATGGAGCAATAACAAAATAGAGACCTTCAACACCCGAACTACTGATTTGAACTCTTCTGTGGAGCTCTTGCTTGCATGATTTCAGTTTTAATTAGAAAGGCATTTCTTCTTCTAATTTCCTGGAAGATTTTGAGGGCACTGAGGATGGGTATAATGCTTGCTGGATGGATATTTAGCTGAGTGATTTTCAGCACCAGTGAAGAAGTCCCAGCTGAACCCTTTCCTGTTGGGATATGGCACAGGCATTACATTTGATATTTGATAGGTGCCTAGGGACACTAAAAGCTGCTTAGGCCTCTGTTGCATGAATATCTGGATCATAGAATCATAGAATCATAGAATCAGCCTGGTTGGAAGAGACCTCCAAGATCATCGAGTCCAACCCTACCGTGGTTACTAGACCATGGCACTAAGTGCCACATCCAGTCTCGTTTTGAAAACCTCCAGGGATGGTGAATCCACCACCTCCCTGGGCAGCACATTCCAATGTCTGATCACTATCTCTGTAAAAAATCTCTTCCTAATATCCAACCTAACCCTCCCCTAGCAGAGCTTGAGTCTGTGCCCTCTTCTTGCTGGTTGCCTGGGAGAAGAGACCAACCCCCACCTGACTCCAACCTCCTTTCAGGGAGTTGTAGAGCTCTGCAGCAGGAGGACTGTTTTCAGTTCTGATCTGGAGTATCATTCACTGCATTTGCACAGCATGAGGCACAATGTGGTGACAACCTTTAACCAAGGGTCTCGGAGGAAGAGATGTCACAGAAAAGCACAAAACATCCACTCGCTTCCACAGCTGCTGCCAATGGAGGAAATGAAGTAAACATATGTTAGTCTATATGTTAATAAGTGTTAGTGAAGTTATGAATGTGACCTGGTAAAACTTTTGGAACAAAAAGGCCTTTCCTGGGTAAAACCTAAAGGGGCGAATGAAGAAAAAATAAAAGAAAAAAAATGTAGACAATTTTCTTGCATCCAGAACAGTGTAAGCAGTGCTTCATGTGCAATACAACACCTGCATAGGACATTCTAACATCACTTCAAAAGATAGTAAAGTTACAAGGCTGCTGACAGCACCCAAATTCCAGCCACATTCCCACCACAGCCCTAGATGAGGGTCTTTGCTCAGACCCACCTCTCTGGACACAGCTGCAGAGATGGCTTTGAGGGCCTCAAAGAACCCCAGCAGGGAGGGACAGGGATTCCATACAAGTTTCCTTGAGAGGAGCTTTTTCTGGGTCTTTCCCTCCATGATGGAATGCAGCTGAGGATGAGGAGGGCTGGGGGCACATGCTGCAAAGCAGGGGATGGAGCTGCAGCACAGACACAGCCATTGAGATTTACTACAAGAAAGTAAGGCACTAATTCACCTTCTTCTTTGTGTGATGACTTTTTCCTGAATATATAATCAATGACCTTCTTTTAGGAAGTGAAAGAAAATTTCAGACTTCTTTGCACTGAAAGCAGTTCAAGAGATTTTGGCATGGATTTTTATTGTTCTTTTGACTGATTGTCTGATGCAGAACACTGGGGTGAAAGCACTGCATGCTGCTCCAGAGAAAAGGGGTGAAGGGGTCTGGCAGAGCAGGTGGGTAAGCCATAATATGTGGAAATCATAAGAAGAAATTACATTCTACAAAAAAGAAGTAGTAAAAGTAATGGAAAATAAGACTTTAGCACAAGAGCTGCTTTGCAGGACTAGATGCAAATGTGCTGTTGGTATTGGGAACATGGATGTAGTAGCCAGGTGAAGGGTTCTTTTTATTTGGGAGGAATATATTTGCATCCAAAAGAAGTACAGCTGTCTGGGTTGTTGGGAGACACAATGTTCCTGTCAAGAACAGTCTTTAAAAAGGTATGCAGAGTGCAAAATATACTTCTTTCTTACAGATTTTATTTTTTACATGAAAGACTGAATTTTCTTTAACAAATACTTGAATGAACCTTGACATTTTTAATTTGTTTACTCAGATGAAAAAAATTGTCTCAAGAATAATGTATACATGCATGCACATATTATTTAGCCAACAGAAATTTACTGCCATTTCCTTTTACCATTCATAGTTTCAACACTTCGAATATAAAAAGGCCTTCTTGAAAACAACTTTAAAGTTTTGGGGAACATGGATATTTGGAAGTTTCCTACCAAATAATTTAACAACTCAAGTTGTAGTAGATATGCTTGTGGATTTTTCCATACATTTCCCCCCATTAATATATGAAGCTATTAGTGATGGAAAGGAGGATTGAAATGTCATCTTCTTAGCAGTAGTTGCTTGCAGCTCCCTAATTCTTGTCTGTCAGAGCAGAGACCTTTCCTGTTATCTGTCTGTATACATATATTTAGGTGTCTCTGTATTTATATGCAGTCTTGTTTTCCAAGTGGAAAGGAAGAAGCAGAACCTAGCTGCTTAGGAAGGATTGTTTATTTCATTTTTACAAAAGCTCCAAACCCAGTAGATCAGACTATACCATACCTACCAACAGAAAATCAGAGAATTTATGCCCTGAGGCTCCAGCAGCAGAGCCTGTGCTTTATCGTAGCTGTCTGCCAAGGGCATTCATGCTAAATGAAACTGCTACCACATGTCACTAGAATTGTCTTCCTTATTCGAAGGAGAACCATGAGAAAATAGCTTTTGACCTCAAAACTACATTTTTCGTTATTTTGGCATGTGGAATTGGAAAGATATTTTTACTCTTGGGTATGGTTTTCTTAAAACCTATTATCAAGCTCTTTGTTTCTTATGCTAAAATACAGGTAACTTTACCATTGATTTTTGCTGCACGTGAAGATTCAGGCCATCTCTTATTTTATCCAGCTAAGTTCACCCATTGCTGCTAACAATGCTCTGAGTCAAAATAGATACTTTCAAAAAACCTCCAACAAAAACAAACACAAAATATGAGGTCGGTAATGGAGGCAGAAGCGGTTAAAAATTTAATAAAGATAGATTGAGGAAAGCTTTTATTTATGATGACATTAAATGACCACTGAGTAAATGTCTTGCCCTAAATGCTGTTTGATTCCTTCTCTATTTCCCTTCCATGAACATTAAGGCACAAATACAGCTGGGCAGCTCCAGCTGTTGACTTGAAGTCTGAAAGAGATGAGTCCTGTATCAGGCAGTCAAGGTCGGTCAAGGCTGACCTGCCTATGGAAGACCAGGTAGAAGAGACAGTGGAAGAAGGAATGACAACTCTGGAAAACAGTGTTGCAGTGAGGGCACATTGAGAGGAAAAAAAGCACAAACTGGAAAGTAAGGAGAAGAGATGATTCTAACTTGGCAGCAGCAGAGTTTGCACATGTTCTTTGCAGTGTAATCCGCTGTGTTACATCACATTTTCTCCACACAAATCCAAGCTTTGTCCACAGGGAGGTTTGCAGTGGTAGTTTTGGCATGGAAGTGTTTGAGGGAATTTTGGTGACAGTCTCAGCAGTGCCCAGCATTCAGAATATTCTGGGGTTTGCCTCTGCTTTCGTTCCTCAGGCAATACTCAAAAAGAAATTCTACCTTTAGATAATGTGTCAAGAGTTCAGTAATATGTGTTTTAAGGATGGTAAAGGAGGAAAAATACTATTTGACAGCTATTTTATATAAGGAGAGATCTGTGGAAGGTTTTATCTTTGCATAATAATACTGGAAATCAGTGAACAGTAAGAAACATATCTGGGATGAATTTTTTCACCTTAGCCCATGTAATGGTCCTGGACCAGCTTGTTGTTGATGTCACCTGGCTTTAAATGAGGGAGGCAAGAGGAAGGAGCAACAGGCTTGAATCACCTTCCTGCACTGTCATCATGGAATACGTTCAGAATGGCAAAATCCTCTACTGCAGTGGAATTTAAGCCATGCAGAAAATGTCCCAGAAAAATGTACTGGGAGGAGGCTCCTCAGCTGACAGAGTGGTGAATTTCTGCAGGAAATCAAAAATACTAATTTTTTGACTGTGTGAAGAAGAACAAGTGGATTTCTATGAACTCAGGAAACTCTGCTCCACGTTTTACATTTTGGGTTCTGTAATCCTAGGGATACAATAAGTTACTAAACATGTGATATGAGGAGAAACACAAGAGGAAAATCTACTTTGAAGAAAGTCAGTGCATGGTTTTCAGAGTGGCACCTCCCAACCCAGTAGGGTTGAATTTAGGTCAGTAAGGGTGTTCTGTGAATCAAATGACTTGAGGATAGCACTGTAAGTCTTTTATTGGCTGCTTTCATTAGATTGGTATCAGAGATTTGTATATCCTCATGTTTTTGAAGTGTTCAGGTGATGGCATTAAAATATTGTTGGGAGCATTTCTGAATGTTCAGCTAAATGGTACATTTGAGTAATTTAAAATTACTCATAGGCAAAATTGGCCCCATTGTAGGTAAATTTATATCTTTATCTCATCTTACTTATTTTGTTCCCAGTGTTACACAACTGTGTAAGTAGCTATAAATTACAGATAGGAACAGACAATGCAGGCCAAAGCAACTTTCTGTCTATAAGCAAGATAATCATCACCAAAAAAATCCCCAACAATATATTCTTTAAAACTTTTCATAAAGCCTTTGGTAAGCATTTTCTCAGAATAAGTTAGGCAGGGAAAAAAAGCAACCTATAGTGTCTGTATTATTTACTGTGTAAATAATAATTATTAGGGATAATAGAGCATGCAGTTAATTGTGCTTCTAGGAGTGGTCATTAGTGAAAGTAATGATCTTCACACAGCACTTGCTATTGGAGTTGGATAGAGTGAGAGGTGCAAATATAGCTTTTCTCACTAAATGAGCTCCTGACTTAATAACTGAAATGACGGTGTTGAGACAGGACTTGCGTGGGTAAAGCCCCAGCCGTGCCCTCAGCCCAGTCACGTGCTGCGTGCCAGCAGGCACAGCAGCTTGTCTTGCCAAAAGAGCTTTTTTTAATAAAGTCTCACTTCCTGAGAGTTGCAAGCCAGGGGTCAATGGAGTCAGCTGCCCAGAAAGCTCCACGGCAGTTGGCTCTGCCTGGATTTGCCTAAGCAGAGGGATTAGGGAGCAGAGCTCAGGGCAGGGCCATCCTGGACATCTGCTGCTGACATGGTTATGTGCCCTGATGGTGAGTGTTTCAGTGGTGCCCAGGCTGGCAGAGGCAAGGAGAGTTTCCCTGCACTGTGGCAGAAGTGGTGTAGGTAGAGAAGGTGAGACACGTGCTCAGGCAGAGCTTGGCCTTTCACTGAAGCTCACCTTAGGGAGTAGCCTGGAATTGTGAAGGAACTCGGTATCAAGACTGCAGCTCCTGGCAACTCTTCCTTAGTTCTAGGCAACTTTTCTGTCAGAGAAAGGGGTGAATATAGAGAGATAAGATGGATAAATAGAATACTCCTGCACTGTAGCATGACAAATTCTTCTCATACTAGCTAAAAGTTTATAATTAAGTTGCATTATATTTCTTATTCCCTCTCCTCGTGTGACAGAAACCAAAGTAATAAGGCACTCCTTCATCCTTCTTTGCTTTCACAGTTTGGTAATTGCAGATTCCATTTATTCTTATTGGAATAAATAATCACTGCAAGATAATAAACAGGACAGACAGTCACTTAGAAGCTCTTCATATATCCTTTCCCACATAGCCCTTTCTATTTTTTTTCCCTGCTTGCTTGTATGAAAACGAGCAAATTAGATTCTTCACTTGCTATGATGCAACAAATGTTTTTCCTATTCCCTTGCTTGGGACTTTCTTTTATGTTATTTTTCTTGTGTTCATGTTTTTATTTTCCACTCATCTCAGACTGGCACAATGTGATTCACTGATAGGGATAACCTCTAGCTATTTCCAAATATGCCTGTTGATGAGTGAAGGCTTTAAAAGTCAATGTTTCCTGCAAGGTACTCCAGAGTGTTTTCATCTAGATTTATATATATTGCTTCTTGTTGTCTGATTATTTTTAGGACCCTTTTTATATTTTTAATACAATATCTTGGCACAATGAATGATTTTAATATCTGCTTCTTTTCATGCCTCTGACACTCTACCGAGATAAGGTCATCACACCTTGGAGCTGATGGATGTGCTAGTTAGGATGTGGCGTTAACACTTTGTAGAGGATATTTCCAGGGAGCACGTTTTCCTGATGGGAGCTTTTGTTTTTACATCAGTTGGTGTCAACCAATTACTTCAGGCACATCTGTTTTAATGTAGGTTTTCTTTGTGCTCTTGATTATCACGAACGGGAAGATAATACCTTCAAATATGGTAATTTAATACCAATTTTATAGAAAATGGTGGTGGCTTTATAATCAAAGATACACGACTAAGCTTATTAGAAATCAATGTGGTGGGTGAATCACCTCATAATGGAATAGTAATTTTATTTTGGATTTATGTTACATAAACATATATTTTATATACTGTATACTTTTTTTTTACTCTCAGAGCTCCAATGTGTTTTATTGCTCTGGGGGAAGAAAGCAGCCAACCAGCCACCAAACAACCTCAACTGGTACAATGTCTAAAGTACAATGAATCAGCAATAAAGTTTATGGCAGAAAACATTAATTGCTAATTTCAGAGCAATAATTGTGCAGGAGTTACTTTTCAGACTTAAACAAGGCTTTAAATTGACTTGGTGTTGCTATTCTTTGTGAATGAAATTGCACTTAATAAGATTAATTAAATTTCCATTAATGTCAGCAAAATATTATGCTTCTTTTCTTTTGAGTCATGGGTAGTTCTAGACAGTTAGTATAAAATATATGGTAAATAAAACCAAAAAGCTTCAAATTCTAGTTCCTGCTGTCTTCTGCAAGTAGATCCTACCACTAATTTTTCTGTCAAGCTTCTAGTTTTGTCTTCTTTTGTGTGAAGCTCTTGGCTCCTCTGTATTCCAGTCAATCATATTTCTGTGTTATTTACAAGTCAGTGTGGGAAGGTGTCCAAAAATCATGGCCTGTCTGCTTTTAGTGATGATTCCAAATGAGCCAGAAAAGTCTCTAGAATAGATGGGATTCTGCAGAACTGTTAGCACTGATCCTGAGCAAGCTGTGAGGGGAACTGGCTTCTTGAAGGCACATGGCTTGGATGGATCCTGTTTCTCAGGGGCATATGACTTTGACAGAGAGAAGGCAGAAGGCATCCGTTCCATAAAACCCTTTTCCCAGCTGGAGTCTAGCAGAAGAACCAGGAAGTTTTCAAAGGAAAGGCTGCCTGGAGTATTTTAACTTAGTCAAAGCCATACAGTCCCTTAGCATTGCCCATAAATGACAGACCTGTTTTGGCAGACACCTTGCATAGAAAAATTAAGCTTCTAGAAGTTATAAAAATTTAGGACAACTTTACTTAGTACTTCTGTGAGCCTGTCTTGCATGTGTGCATGCAAACACACAGAGCAGTAGTGTATAGTTGCTACTGGAGGGTCCTTCAGGAGACACTGGGACATCTTACCTATCTGAAATTACGGATGAAGGTTGGGCAGAAGATGTGGCTCTTTGTTCATAGCACCAAATGAAAGTATGGAGCATGTTAAACAGTTCCACTGTAGATTTCTTATGCCACTGCTCTTTTTCTGTCATTTCCACTCATTCAAGTGGGCAGAGAATTCAGTTACCTTCCACTTCCCTTCTCTCCGAAGGAGAAGGGCTGTCAGTGCTGGTTTGCTAGGGTCATATATATTTGAAAGAGGTGAGAAACAAGATTTTCTGGGAGAATTTTGCTATAAAGAAGGACATGGTGTTCAGCCTCTCCATCATTCCTGGCCCATTTCCTTCTGAATGAATAATCAGGCAAAAGTTGGCTGCAGTCTCAGTCTGCTGTTCTGCCCAGCAAAGACATCATTCATGGTGTCCTGACAAGGAGAGGGCCTGGCCAGAGGACTGAATTTATAATGCATCTCAAACATTATCCCACCAATCATGCAAAAAAAAAAAACCCTCTGAGAAAATATTAGGTAAGCTTTGCTATAACATATTATATCCACTTGAGCTCATCCGTTTGCCTCCCCAAAACCAACATCTAACTAACCAAAACCAATTTAAAAATAACTGATACATGCTAGCAAAGAGGAGTACATTTTTTTCTGATAAGGGAAATAGCTGCTATTGGTGTTTTCAGACTCATTTACAAATGGAGCCTTGACAAACCCTTTTCCTTGCTCTGGAAATGAGTGCTATTAACAGAGAAGATCTATAATTATGATGGGCTATAATCAGTAGCTTCTGTCAAGTGAAAAAACTTCCTTTTGCATTTCATATGGCTAGATTTGCTTTGCACTTACTAAATTTAGCTCCTTAAACTGTACAAATTGTTTGCAACTGTGGTGCAACCAGGAAGGCAGTGAGTATTAAGACTAATTTTTGCTTTGGTTTGGTCTTTTTAGAAATTCAGTTTTCCTGTCTAAGATATATTTAATAAAAAGTGGGCAATCCAGAGTATTGCTAAGTTTTGTGCACATGAAGACTGTATGACAGATCAGCCACTTGTCAATACTGTTGAAATTAAGTTTTGTGATGTGCATATGTAAAGGTGATGCATTTTCTGTTATTTAATGTGAGGATTAAATTCTTGTACAATATCATCATTATCACAGTTCACATTTTTCAGATAGTGGCACTGGGGTTGGGTTTTTTTTTGGGGGTTGTTTGGGGTTTTTTCCTTTGGTATCCTCAACCCCCAATTCATTAGTCTAAAGGGATGACTTAATATCTATAGTGCACTGCAAGATTTCCAGTTCTAATTAGTAAAAAGCATAGAGAAGGTAATGCAAATTAAAATGTGAGTTGGTATATGTAGCTAGCATGGAAAACTATTATGAAATATGTGGGGTTTCACCCCTTTGTAGCAGAAATTCCAGCTCAATGGGTTAGTGAAAACAGGCATGAGATGAACTTGAGGCTACTGGTGGAGGTGTTTTTAAAAAAGTGAGTGATTTTGACTGAGGGTTAAGTAGATAATAAAAGGTGAGGAGTTTTGATAATAACATGTTCAGAAACATTGAATAAGGTTTTCCTAGGCAGTCTTGGTGAGAGAAAGACTTGAGATGTGAGGGAGAAAACTTGATGGATCACTAAAGTGTGTAGTAGTGGTTCAAAGGACATTTCCCAAATGTGCTGTTGCTACTTAGATCACTGCTCTAACTAAAGAAACTCTCTATTTCCTTAAATCTAAAAGACGAGGTTTCATCCCTAATGTTTTATACATTAGTGCTTTTAGTGTTGGCAAACCCCCTGTAAATCCCCAGTATGGGCTCTAATTTGAAATATACTTTTTAAACTGCAGATGTTGCATTGAAATGGAATTTTCCCTACCTGATCAGCTCACCACCATGCAGTTTGGCTCCTGTCTATGTGTTCTCTGTCTGCAGCTCTCACAAAGACCATCTAATAGCACCATGCAGTAAACCCTCAGCTTAATAAATCCAAACTGAGGTAGCAGCTGTTGATTGTCATTATGGAGGGACCAATTACAGTTCTGCCATTAAGTGCAATTTTCTCTTTTGCACTTAATAAAAAACGTTCAGCTCGTTTGTTGTTCATGACAATATAGCAAGTGTTTGCCAAATATATGGAATAAATTGTTAGAAATTGATAAAATCCATTAGTCTGTTCATAATTTTAACCAATTTGGGTTAGAAATTAGTCCATTTGTCGCTCTGGACTGTGTTCTGGCAATATTGGTAATAAGGGAGAAACATGCTCTTGCTTCTTTCTTTCTAGCTAGCTTGAATTGAAACCTTGCGCTTAGGCTATATTTAAAGTAAATTGGTTGTTAATTAAAATGAGTTAATAACAATTGCTGTGTCTAATTATTTTGATTCTATAGGTTACTTGTCACAGTTCTTGTTGCACTTAAACAAAGATGGAATGGCACTAGAATAAATCTAACAATTGCCAGTTCCCTGTGGCTGTACAAAAGGACAAGAGTGCACATTTTTAATGTCCAAATTTGGAAATGGAATACGCAATTTTCCAAATTTAGAGCCAAATTGTCATTAAATGACATGTTTAAAGGGAACATATGAATGGTTTTGATCAATAACAATAGGAAGGTCCCTAAATACAGATGAGTAACAATTTATAGTATAATAAATATGCCAAGACTCCTCTGGGGAAAATGTGGAGAAAAATCTGTGTCAGTAAGATTCAGTTTAATCCCATCTGGAAACACTAAGACTGAAGTATCCTAGTCATAACTAAGAATTAATCAGTAGTGTCATAACAAGGCAGAGTTCATTCTTTGCGCTGTGATGTGTTGGATTAATGTCCCTCTGGTTAAATTCAGCTGTGACTTGTTGTCACATGTCAATGTTTGGTTTCTTAGAATAAGTATTGTTGAGTTACATATGCAGGGAAAAGTATTATTATTTTTTAAAAGTTACCAGGTTGGTTTTTTTCGCAATCTGAAATCAGAAAACCTTGCTCTGGTCCAAAATAAATTAATTATTTAGATACATGTAGTTGAATTTAGCTTTGTTAGCTGTTTGTTCTATAGCTATCCCTCTTTTTCTCTGGTTGTGGAGCTGAAGGAAATAGCATATTTTGTTTCAATTACTGGTGAGGGTGGTCAAACACTGGCACAGTTAGCCTATAGAGGTTATGGAGTCTCCCTCCCTGGAGGTATTCAGAACCCAATGGGATACAGTCCTGAGCGACTCTAATTTATTTGAAAATGTGTACTAAACTGACATATCCATCTTTAGCTAGTGAGAAGAAGAAACCATTTTCATGTTTGCAGTAGTATTTTTTTGCCTTGTCCTTTTATTTTCAAGTGAATCCAAGGGAAATGTGTTCTTCAAACTAAAAGGGCATTTTAATTATTTGGTATTAATGTTAAAGGCAAAGTATTAACTCTCTTTGATTGTAAAAACAGGTAAGAATCAATATGAGAGGGAATTGGGGCTGTCACACCAGCCTTTCAGTCTGCTCTTCATGCATGATTTCCTCGTCTTTCAGAATCACTCTTGGGGGAATTCATGGATAGTATCATTTTTTTCCTTGTTCCTGTGAAGTGAGCTGAACAAGCATGAGTCCATATTCACTGAGCCACATCACTGCTGCTCACTCAGCTTGGCCATGTTGATGGGAAATGTCACTCTGACACATTGCGTAATTACAGCTGGCCCCATTGTTGTCTTGCTGGTGTTAGAGGCAAGATGTTGAAATACACTGGTTTTGTATAAAGTTCTAGCTGGTTGAACTTGTCTCCATCTCAGCAGTGAGAGTTACATGGTACCACAGCGTTACCTTAGATTGCTGCATCATTTTCAGGTCTGTCTTCAGATAACAGGAAAAATATTCAATATTATCCTCATAAAAATGAAATCATTATCCTGCAGCAGAGCTAATCTGGTTCAGGAAGCCTTCTCCAACTGTCATGGTGCACCCAGTGATGCCTGTTGTACCTAGATCATTCCCTTGTCCTGACTGCTGCACAAACACACTGCTTCTTACTCCATATACAGTAAGGAGTCAAAGATTCCTGTTACCAGTTTCCCAGGAAGTTCAAACAGATCTGATAGTTAAATGGTGGTTAATAACCATGAGAGATATCCACCATGTGGTGATTGAGGGGCTGTTCAGGAGCTGGTTTGCTCTTTTGTTTGAGGAAATAAAAAATGGAGTGAAAGCCTTTTGCAATTGAATTGTAAAAAAATTTTGTTTTCCTCTGTCCATTTGCCTATTGTGATTCTGAGCTGAAATAGAAGACTCGATAGTGATATAATTCTAGCAAAGCTTGGGTTTTATGTTAAGAAATTGGTATATTTACAATCATCATTATTCTAAAGGAGTAGTTTATTCTGTAGAACACAGGAGAATGACAGAAACCAAATTAAGACTTCAGACAACATGTGAAACCCTAACAGTTTAATTTGGAAAGACTACTTGGATCTTCTTGCAAAGTCCTCTCTTTTCACATCAGAGGGGACAATGAGAAAAATGCTGTTTAGTGTGTGTTATGGTAAGAGTGAAAGCACAATAATTTCCTGATTTAATTTTTAAAGTTGGAGTTTAAGCTATGCCCCACAGTTTTGTCTTCCTTCTTAAAACCCTTTGATTAGTCAATTATTTTCCAGTGAAATAATTCTGAAAATTCCCCTGGTAATCCAAATTGAGTATCAGGTCAATACTAGCTTTGGATTGGTATTTTTAAGCCTTAGTAATGCAGCTGTACTTTGACCTAGAAACCTATTTTGATTTGGGAGTTTTAACAACTCTTTTTTAAACATCTGTCTGCAGTTTCTTTTCCATGCAAGTGTTTGCTTAAAATTGAAAACGTTATTGTTGAATAATATAAGGTCTTAGAAGGAACATTTGAAAACATTTTACAAGGATGAGTGCAAAGCTGTGATTCGAGGATCAGTCCCTCCCTAGTAGGAGATTGTACAGTTTGTAGGTGACCTGTGCCTAGCAGGAGATCCTTCCCTGAGCTCTTGCTGAGCTCCTATTGGCAAATGGCAGTTCATAGGCTTTCCGTCTTCTGTTGTCAAAGCTTCCATTCTCTGAGCAGTCTGTGAGGTTGTTCCTAGTCAATTATTCAGGAGTAACCCTTTTGGGCTGCTGTGGTAATTGTTTTCCAGGTGCCATGCACTGCAGAATTCAGTGAGAAATAAATTTAGCTGCAGCCCAGCAGGAAGTTTCAAAGCCAGCAGCTTCTGCTAGGGATTGTCAAGAGCAATCTGCAAGGAGACTAGTTTTGGCATATAGATTTTGAGCTGAAACAGTGCAGGAAAGGAAGTGCTACTTGCCAGGTCTCACCACCATATGCTTTATTATAATGTAATGCACAAAGAGTATGGAGACAGCAGCTGCTCTGGAGGGAGGTGGCCACTTGTTAGGTTTTGAAACCTTTCCGAAATGTCTGTTCCTTTTCTTTTCACTGGTATTTTTTCCCTTTGCTTACGTATTTGCATTCAAAAGATGTTCCCTAAAAGAAATCTATTTTTAGACCACAGTAGAGAAGAGGAGAGTGTGATCTACTTTTTGTGGAGATAAAAATGATTTTGGAAGGACTCTGATATTTAGTTTTTTATTTTATGAAATATTTTTATTGCTTCATGTCCATTCACATCAGGGCATGATGAAATCATAGGGACAAATTAACTTGTCTAGGATTGTATGTCTTTGATGGAAAGAAATGCATGCCTTTCATTGGTTTCTAGTGGCCTGATCACATTCACATTTAAGTCAATGTCAAGATTCACTGACTTCAGCAGCACAGAGAGAAGCAAAGCATAACTGAGGGTGTTGATGTAAAAGAGTTGGCTATGATGTGCACAGAGGAATCTGTCTTTCCAGCATCACTACCCAGGCAGTGAAGTTGATGACTGCTTTGAGAAACCTCAAGTTCTTGGCATGTGTCAGAAACTCTGTGCCTGCAGTGTCATGAAAATGAACCTTATTTATGTAAACAAAACTGTATTTTAAAGGGTATTTTTTGACTCCTGTGATTATCATATCTTCTGAGTGAAACTCCTTCCTGATACACCTACAAGCACTTGCATTTCGAATTAGAGATTCTTAAGTGGATTTGGGAATCCAGAGGGAAGTTACATCACAATATAATGAGATTACAACAGAAAAAGTTGTTCCAAGAGATAATAAAACTAATACATCATATTGGCATTTTTGCTGAATGTTGGTATTTTACATTGACTCTGGAGTAATGCTCAAATGTCATGGCAGCACAAGGGTGACCCACATAACTCAGTAAAAATGATGGTTCATATAGAAAGAAGAAAGATGATACAATTCTGTTTGGAAAGATACATCTCTGTGAGACAGAGATTTTTAGGTTATTCTGTATTGCTCACCGTAGATGGATCTTGCTGGAAGGAAACGACATTAATCTGTCATCAGATATATATCTACCTGGTGATAGAAGGATGATTTTTTATGGGAAAAATGTGTTTATCTGCTTAGTTCTGTTCTAGACCAGCCTATTATTATCTATCTGGCCTTCATTTTTTAAGCCAGCTGCAATTGGTAGTTATTTGGAATACTTATTTGCTTATGCTTACTCAAAAGGTCCTATTTTCCCTTTTTGTGGCCATACATGTTGCAAGAATTCAAATCTCAGTAGAATTACTGATTTGCAACTCATCCCAATGAGGGGCAATGTAGGGAATTCCATCTGCTTAGGAATCCCATTTCTGAAGTCTATAGTGAAATTAGACTTGAATTCTGAATGTATTCTTGCAATCCTAATGCTGCAAGATATGAGGTAAATGTTTAACTCACATTGAAAATGATGACTTAGAGCCTTGTCTTTAGTCAAATCAAAATCTGTTTGCAGTGTAAATTAGAGCTATGAGAGGATTTCTTAGTTTGGTTCCCATAAAGGAGAGGTTAACCCTAGCTTAAGGAACACTTGCCTAATTCTACTGAGCACAAGAATATGTGTGTTATCAACAGTCTAGAGTGTGCACATTGGTTGCTTTAAGTCATTCTGGGATCTTGTCAGCGTAGGAGTATGTTGTTTGGGATGTATTACACTGCCAAGAAAGTTTGTGAACTAAATGTTTGTTTCATATTTTGAAAGGTAAGATAAAGCCTTCCTAGTGCTGGAAAAACCGAGAATTGATAGAAGTTGAACAGTATTTAGCCTACTCCATTTTTTTCTAACATGTAAAGCATTTATTGTCTGAAGCAGCAGCCAAAAATGTGGTAATTCCCAAAGCAGGCCATTTTACATGTAGTGCTATTATTTTACAGATTTCTTTTTATTGAGATTTGCTGTTATGACTGGATGCAGATTCAGTTTTACATAAAAAATACCTGGTAGAAGAAAAAGAACAGAGCTTTCTCTAACTCAGTTATAACAGTGAGAGTCAGCAAACTAATGTGATGCTAAGCAAGTGAGAAATGGAAATCCTGTCTGTGACTAGTCAAAATTGCTTATTTGTGAGCCTGAAGAACGTTGCTTCATTTTTAATGATGTATTGCCTGACCATCAGAAGCTATTGAGCTGCCAATGCTTAATTCAAAAGAGAAGAAAGGCAAGAGACCAAATGTAGCTGCTTGTCCAGGGAAATGTCCCTTGTTGTGAGGATTGCTGCTTCAAACCTGCCAGAGCTCTGTGCATTTTTGTCCTGCTCTTAAAAATTGAAAGACTCATGACTGAACAGTTTCAAACCTTAAACTGTCACTTCATTAATTGTATACTGCTAATTGTCAGAGAATTTCATATCTCGTTTTTTCTTCTCTTCAGCCACCAGAAAAGGAGGGTGGGCTGCCTCGCCAGGTAGGCAATAAGACGGAGTGTGGTCTCTTGGGATTTGTCCTGGATTTGAAGCAGGACTATGAGCCTGTTCGGAGCCTCATCCCCGAGGAGAAACTCTATAAAGTTTACACATTCAACTCTGTGAGGAAGTCGATGAGTACAGTCATTAAAATGCCAGATGGTAGTTTCCGAATGTACAGCAAAGGAGCTTCTGAAATTGTGCTGAAGAAGTAAGTTCAGTGGATTAGTTGCTTTGTTTGTCCAAAATGCAAACCCTTCTGACACCGATAAGATATACATGGGAATTTCGGTGTTTGGAATTTGCTGCTTACACCAGAAGTATGACACACTTTAGTAGCATAAGCTGTTATTGTTATTTTCTAATTTTTTTTTAAGTGCTCGTTCTTGCAAAAGTGTTTGGCTTATTTTTCTTATCCTTGGCTGACGAACAGTTCATTCTGCATTTGGTAGTTTACCATTGGATTCTTTACCTTCAACCCATTTTGAAAATAAAGATTTTTCAAAATCATTGTAAGTTATCAGTTCATCAATTACATGGGTATTGAGGAAATAATGGATGAAGGGCTCTGGGTGTCTCTGTAATAAGGTACAAAAAAATTCTCTCTGATATTTCAGTTATGAATCTTCTAGAAATTTATACTAGAAACTTAAAACTTGCCATCAGAAGAGGAAAGAGTTGACTGAAATGAGCTGATCCAGGCAAATACTTTTCACTAGTCATGTAAATACACAACCACATTTTTTTTCACTTTCTTAAATCAAACAGATGTTCCAGGATCCTGAATGCAGCTGGTGAGCCTCGTATATTCCGACCACGCGACAGAGACGAAATGGTGAAGAAAGTGATTGAACCCATGGCCTGTGATGGACTGAGAACTATCTGTGTTGCTTTCCGAGACTTTGCCAGCAGCCCAGAGCCTGACTGGGACAATGAAAACGACATCTTATCTGACCTGACTTGCATTTGTGTTGTTGGCATTGAAGATCCAGTAAGGCCAGAGGTATAGCAAATTCTTAGGTTTATAAAGCATTTCTCAGAGAACTGAACATAAATTGAATTGCAGGTTTTTGTCAGGTTTTCTCTTGTGGTTTTTTTTTCTAATTAGCTCTGTCAAAGCAGATGGAAATGAGCTTTAGAAATAGACTTTGCCCGATAAACAGCCAAATAATTAACCTGATAAAAATCAACTATCAAACAACTGGTATTTAAATAAAGAAATCCAGGCCTTTTTGCAGTACAGGATTGAGATGATTTAACATTTTCTCAAGAAGTAGCATACAGGAGGGACTGATCAGCAGAAGTTTTACTATGCTCCCACATGTTAAAGAATTTTCCTTTAAGTGGTGCAGTGATTTGCAACTCTGAAAGTAGAGACGTGTGGTGATTGAAATCCCCATGATTGTAACAGCACTGTGCTTGCTTTCCACAGAAATTGGAGGTTTGTGGTTTAATGCAACTGTTGCCACTTTACTAATTGTCTTAAGATTGCACCTGGTGACTACACAGGGAAAACCTGTTTTTAATGTTATATTCAGACAAAGGAAGGCTGCTGTGGAAAGGCTGCAGATTTTACAGATACTATACTTAAATGGCTTGTATAAACCTGACTAAAATGTTAACTGAGTAAATCAGTATTAACTGTGCCCACTGGAAGCATGTACCTGCTACTACACTTGTTAATTATATTGGGAAAGTAATACAAAGGGTAGATTAAGAGGTAGAAACTGTGCTTCTGACCTACATATATATGATGCTTGATAATTCATGGCAGTGGAGAATTAGTTCTATTTTAGAGTTTAGAAACAGGGACAGAAGGTAAATCCCAAAGCTGAAGTGTTGAGTGCCCAGCACAGGTATTTTCGCTCTCCTTGCTCAGTGCTGTTCTCGCCGACTCAGCCCTGAGCGTGTAGCCACGGCTGCTGTGTAGGCAGAGCTGCAGCCACGAGGTGTGATATGACAGCACCTGCCCCAGCATCTCCTGCACATGGTGGGAGCCAATAATTCTGGTTTGCTCCAAGAAATCTGCTCTGATTCTGCTGTTACTTCAGGAGATGATTAATGGCTGTGGTTTGCACTGGAGTCAGGTCATTGAAAGATAATTCCAATTTCTCTTGTACAAAAAGAGTGAGTTCTAATGCTACAAAAGGTAGTTTGGTGCCCATCTTTGTCTTTTTTTTTTTATTCTTCTGTGCCATTTTACATTTTTGCAGAATCTTTTTGTAATCATGTATAAATCTTTGTATTTGATTCGCTGAGAACTGGAGGCAATGCTAGACATGTTAGAAATTAATTTTTTTACTAAAACAGGAAAGCATAGACTTTTCTGTTTTATTTCCTTGAGTCCTTTAAAAAGTAGGTTTTACAAACCTGTGGCTGCTGTAACTTTGTAAAGGAACATGATACAGCTACAAGTACCAACGGCGTAAATGTGCCTTGGCTGATAATGGACTTTATTTGGGTTTTATCCAATGTCAAGGCTGTAACATGAAGTAAATCTTGCTTAGGTGAAAACTGTATGATAAACTCCTTATCTCCACAAACACCAGATAAACAGCATTCACTTGATCTGTCATCAGATGGTCTCACTGCTAATCCATCTGTCCCTACGCCTGACATTGCAAGTTGTCAAAAATGTTTAAAAACATCCTTAAGAAGTTCTGTCTGCAATGTTCCTCTAATGCTTCAGCTCACAGATCTATACCTCAGAAAGATTTCAATTCCCAGTGACCACTGGAGCTGTGAACCAGTCCTCCCTCCCTCCCAAACTGATCCATGGTGCATGTTATCAGAAAATAGCTTTCGGTCAGGTTCCGTGTGGTATGACAAACCGAGGGATTGCACAGCGGTGGGATTTGCAGATATTATTGAAAATAGCTGCAAACTATCCTTTCATGTGATTATTATGAGTGTGTTTTGTAAGAGAACTGCTCTCATCTCATAGGGCAGCATTTCTTTGGAGCTTGAGGTAAAAGTGAATAATTTTGCTCAAAAAAGAGGTCAAATGAGACGTCTACGTAAAGAATTGAAGAAGATGAAGGCAGGAAAACATCTTATTTCTAGATAAATATTTGAGTAATGTATTGAATTTCTCATAGTTTAATACCAGAATATGCAGTGACACTTCTTACTTCATTGCAAGACACACAATAAAATATTTGTAATTTGAGAGTTTTACCAAATGCTGGACCTCTGGGTTTTTGGACTTTGGTTTTTTGGTTCGGGTTTTTTTTCCTCACCTTGTCCCTTTTGACTGTTTTAAGGTGGTAATAACATCATGAGAACATTTTAAAAAATGTTTAAATTATTACTCCTATTACTACTCCACACATTAGTAAAAAGCAGTAGCATTACTTTAGGAGAAAGAAGTGAACCAAAACCCCCAAGCCAGAACAAACCCTTAAATTTCAGAAATGCTGTCTAGGTATGGAATACCTGACTTGCTTGGAATATCGTAAGATGCATCTATTAAAATTATCAGATTCCCTTTATTTCTGCACATAGTAGGATGTTGAGCAGTTATAAGGGATGTTAATATTTTTCCAGAATTAAGCATATTAGGTAAATAGAATCAACACTGGAGTTTATGAATTTTCAAAATGCTTTCTGTCGGGAAAAAGAACATTAAAAATCCAAACTATTACTACAACTGCTGTTTGATTAATATTCTCAGTACTCATGGATATCAGAATTTATTCTGACTGAAGTGATAGATTAGATAATTCCAATGAAACAATCCAATGTCATCATCCTGGCAGCCTTGAGCTTCCCTTAAATTAGATTCCTGTGTTTCCTGGGGAAGGCTCAGCTTTTCCCTTTTCCCTAAGATGATTGTTGGAGTTAACACATGGATAATGGCAGGCTCCTTGTGTGTTCACGCAGGAATTCCTGAGTTGCCAGTGGTGTCATGCTGGCATGGTTTCAGGGATAGCAGTGCTGCATCTGTTCTCCTGATATTGCTGGGAGCTTTCTTGCACTTCTAGACATGCAAAGATGCTCTCTGGATGAATTATTCAACAGTGATATCCAGCAACTGTCCAGCTTGATCTGGAGTGCCAACCATGGACACCTATGGCTTTTGCATGATTCCTAGGTTAATGCAGCCACAAGGTTCCTCATTAGCAGCAGTTGGATTTCTCAAGCACTGAACTATTTGCCTGAGATTTATCTTTCTTTTTTTTGGTGTGCATGTGTATGTTTTTTATTTTTCTTTGATAAATATACAAATAGAGTGATGTCTTGTTCCTGCAGAGATTCTCTGTTGATTCTGACAGTCTTTCTGGCTTGGTTTTAATGAGTCTGAACTGGCTTACACTGATGTGCCAATGTTACGCCTACAGTCTGTTATTTCTGGGAGATGAAGAGAAATCACTTCCAAATACCTCCTGGTTTTTTTGTCACCTGATTCAAGAAGATTTTCCTGCATGGGATACTTTATGCGTCCATGCATGCAGTAGAAGTTTTTCTTTGCAGAGAGAAAATCAACTAGAAAAGTGTAAAATGTGTACTTAAGCTCTGCAAAAGTGATGGAAAATATCTGCTTCCACTGCCCACTCAGTCTGCCAACACTACACTCTTTCTACAGTGATAAAAAATATGAACAATATTTTAACTGTAATTACTGTACACAGTATTAAATCAGATACCACCCACCAGCTGTCCAGAAAATAGCAGAAGAGGAAAATAGAATGATTTCTCTAGTTATATGTGAGTTTGAGATGTAGTTGAAAGTGGCTTGTCCTCCTGTGACCTTGTTTAATGGGACTGGCACTCTATGGGAATGGACCTTTTCTTATATGAACAATATTTTAACTGTAATTACTGTACACAGTATTAAATCAGATACCACCCACCAGCTGTCCAGAAAATAGCAGAAGAGGAAAATAGAATGATTTCTCTAGTTATATGTGAGTTTGAGATGTAGTTGAAAGTGGCTTGTCCTCCTGTGACCTTGTTTAATGGGACTGGCACTCTATGGGAATGGACCTTTTCTTTCTTTTTTGCACTGTAATTTATTTTTCTCCTTCATGGTTCATATACTGTGCTGGTTTTACAGATAGCATCTAAATCTGTCATGTCCTATGCATGAGGGTCACCACAGTTAAAGTGGATACTAAGGACATTTCAGATTGACAAATGGGATATAGTCAAGATTATTAATGTGGAAACTGGGTAGATCAGGAGTAATTTGCTTAAGTAATAGATTTAATCTGCTTTTAAATTCCTCTGTAGAAATCTATTTCATAATATTAAGAGGCTTCAGGTCCAAATAATGTTCCCAGGGTACAACTTGTGGGAAGAATATTCTCAGTTAGATATGAGGAAATGGGAAGATAAATCTCTGTCCCTGAATTCTTCACTTGTTACTGTAATTTGTATTGACAGAGCCATTCTGCAAACAGCACGTTCTGTGGACACATGGTGAGGGTGGAGTGATTTTCTTGGTAATCTGAGGGAAAGTACAGGTGTGGTCCTCAATTAGCTGTTAGTTTAGTGAGGCGTTTTGGAAAATAGAAGCTTCACAACTGCCTTTAATAAATATGTTGAAGCGTGGTGTGAAATGGTATTCCATGATTAGAATAAACATGGTTTCAGGGTGTACCATTTCAGTGTGACACACAGCCCCAGCCACAGAGCCTTTCAGGGCCCAGAGCCCCCTGGGACGCCCCAGTGTTTGCCACGCTGGCTCTGAGCAGTGCTTGTCATACAAGTGCAGTGTCCTGCCCCCAGCACTGTCGTGGGCTTGTGGCTATAGAGGAAATTAAAATATCTAGACATGCACAAAATTAGCGGTGTAGTGTCTTAGATGATGTCTGTGCTGGTTTGAGTTGAAGTAGAGTTAACTTTCTTCACAGAGACTAGTATGAGGCTGTGTTTGGGTTTTGTGCAGAACACAGAGTTGATAATGCAGAGATGTTTTTGTAACTGCTGAGCAGAGCTCACACAGAGCCAAGGCCTTTGCTGCTTTCCGTACTGCCACACTGACAAGGGAGTTGGGGATGCATGGGAGACTGGGAGGAGACACAGCTGGGACAGGTGACCCAAACTGACCAAAGGGATATTCCATACCATAGGACATCATGCTCAGTATATAAGGTGGGAGGAAGAAGGAGGAAGGGGAGACATCTGGAGTGATGGCGTTTGTCTTCCCAAGGAACCGTTACGTGTGATGGGCCCTGCCCTCCTGGAGATGGCTGAACACCTCCTGTCTGTGGGAAGCAGTGAATTAATTCCTTGTTTCGCTATGCTTGTGTGTGCAGCTTTTGCTTTCTCTATTAAACTGTCTTTATCTCAACCCATGAGTTTTTGTAGCTTTTATCCTTCTGATTCGCTCCCCCATCCCGTTGGTGGGGGAGTGAGTGAGAGGCTGCTGGTTCTTGGCTGCTGCCTGGGGTTAAACCACGACAATGTCTACATTTCTTAATATTTTCTGCACTACTGGATGAGATTAATCTACTCTAATCTACACTTTTCTTCTGTGTCAGAGGTTATGATCAGCAAGCTGCAGTGAGCTGGCAGCAGAATATGGAGAGGCCTTTCTACTGCAGCCAGTAATATCCATTTTTATACTCATTCTTAAATAGTTGTGAGGGGTTTTTAATGGTTTTTTTTCATACCTATGTTTTTCTATCTTCTGTAGTAAGGCAGTTTACTTTCCTGTAGCTCTGTGAAGAGCTTCTGTCTTCATGATGAGTCCTGGGATACCTTTAGATAATTCTAGGTAAAAACAGCATCTAGAGAAGTGGTGATACACTGTGATATGTGGTGATAGAAGTGATGTCTATTTAGGCTGTTCTTGATGTGTTAAACACATTGCTTATTCTTCCACATCAAATAATATTGCTAGATTCTTTTTCTTGATGAAATAATGCTTTCATAATAATGTAAAAATGTGATGAGACTGAATTAATTGGTTAGAGTGGTATTTGTTTACAAATTATCATTCCTTGTGATATAATTTAAGGGAATAGAATGTTTTTCCCCATCTGAAATTGAGCCATGCATATGTAGCCTTTCTATAGGCACTGACTTCATGTACCCAAGTAGCTGTATTAAAAGAGCTTTATTTAATTACTCAGAATGAATCTCCTAGCTCTTGCACATTTTAATTACAAAAATCTTTCTTCGTTTTTTTCTTTTTTTTATAAGCTGTATATGATTCCCAGTCAGTATACAGCTCCTACATTAACCTCCCAGGCCCCGTTACACACTGATTTCTCTCTCACTGATACTTTTACAGTGCAGCAGGAAAAGTTAGTCTCATGCAGAAGGGAGCATAAGTAAAGTCATGTTTCATTTTTATGGTTTTGAAACACATGAAATATTCATGAAATTTTAAACTCCTATATTTAGGAATTCCACCTGTTGATGTGCATGAATTAGTGTAATAGTGCTAAATTTCACTAGCTTTTAAAATAATCTTACTGAAAGGGAAGTTTGGCTCAGGAGTTAAATAATTTTCTGTAAAAAAACCACATGTATTCTCTGTTCGTATTTACTTGTATGGTAAGTATGTTAGGTTCAGCATGCTGTACCTTGATGCGAAGGTAAAAACAGTTGCAGAGCACTTGTTTTTATTCAAATCAGGAGAAGCTTTAGGAAATTGATATAAATGATGTTTTTTTGCTTCTTGATACAAGACTTGCCTTGCCTGTGGTGTAACCTCAGTTCCATAATAGTCAAATAACAGTAATAAGTTGTAACATGTCTAATTTCTCTTTTTGCTTCATGAATTTCTCAGCCTCAAAATATTCTGATTTGAAACACCTGAGTTGCATTTTATCTCTTCTCCAGGAATTTTCTTTCCTGTTCTGTTGCTTTTGTAGGTCCCAGAAGCCATAAGAAAGTGCCAGCGAGCTGGAATCACAGTCCGCATGGTCACTGGAGACAACATCAACACAGCACGTGCCATTGCCATAAAGTGTGGAATCATTCATCCAGGAGAAGACTTTCTCTGCCTCGAAGGAAAAAGTTCAACAGACCGAAATGAGAAGGGAGAGGTAATTCATATACTAAATCCATACCTGTTATGGGTATGTTATTAAAAACCAGTCAGTATACTGAAATGTTTCTCCTGCATTGATGTGTACCTTGTATCAGTAAGGACTACTTGCAGAGATTGCTACTTCTTTTTACCACTAGCCTTTTGCAATTCAAAGTAGCAGTGAAATTACTTTTCCTGATGCAGAGCCAGGGAGAGGTAATTCATATACTAAATCCATACCTGTTATGGGTATGTTATTAAAAACCAGTCAGTATACTGAAATGTTTCTCCTGCATTGATGTGTACCTTGTATCAGTAAGGACTACTTGCAGAGATTGCTACTTCTTTTTACCACTAGCCTTTTGCAATTCAAAGTAGCAGTGAAATTACTTTTCCTGATGCAGAGCCATATCAAGTTTAGTGCTCAACTAATTCTGCAGTTTTTAGAACCACAGCACTTGTCTACCAGAAATCAAACCTAAGCACATGGAAGCAGGGTTGCAGTAAAGAGAAGGAACTCAACAGCAGTTTTGCTCCTACAGATGCAGTCTGTACTGAGAACAGCTCCTCTCATTTCTTTGATTTATTCCACTTTATCTAATGTACTCACTGTAATCACTCATGTAAAAAATCTATTCTTTGGAAGATTTTTAACTCCTCACACACAAGCAATTTGAAGTCAGCTCTAAAAACATGACCTCTATGGTGTCTTTGAGTCCATTATTAGTGAGTGGACTCAGTTGTTTACTCCTTGTATTGATGGATGAAATTCTGGCAATGTTAGTATATGCAACAGATTTGTCCTTGATCCTGTTGGATACACAGAGAAAATTTTGCCATTATTGGTGCCAAATGAAGAACTTGGATTCAAATGCAGAGTAGAACACACTTGTAAACATTTTTGATCAGCTTTGAGAAACTCCTGTGTCCTGTATCTGGAGCCATGATTCTGAGTGGAATTATCCATAGAGATGGTAAGAAAGGCTGATTAGATAATGTGGCAAAATTTACCTTCATTAGACAACAGCTGAGCTCTTGTTGCAGCAAACTGCCTTTTTTGGCCTTGATTTGCAGTGTTGATGGCTGTTGTAAATTTCCTGTGCTTTGGGAGAAAAGTTGGGAGAAACGTTACAGGTTTGTGGAGTGAGGTGAATCATCTGACACACAGACACAAATATATTATGCATTTTGCTAATCACAGGCCAACAGTTTTACTATTTGAGTTTTTTTTGTGTTCCCCTTCCAGATTGAACAAGAGAGGATTGACAAAATCTGGCCAAAGCTCCGGGTGCTTGCTCGCTCGTCCCCTACGGACAAACACACTTTGGTGAAAGGTGGGTGCAGACTGTGTGTGTGTGTGTGAACTAATGCCAGAGTTACTGAAGTACATCATCTGCCTCATAAAGGTTTTACAAACATATAACCTTTATAAAGGTTATGAATATATCTGAGTTGTTACCTTTGTTTGCACAACTCTCCATAATGCATGGAATGTTTCTCACTCACCAGGTCTCTGGTGTTTGTGTTCTACCTCAGCCTTGAGATGAAAAGTAATAGGAAACTGTTTGGCAGGAATAAGAGAAATACCAATAAGATGTCTGGCAAGTAGATGTAGGCAACCTCATATTTGTCTTGTGGCTTTTAATTGGACTGGAATGTGGCTCAAGCTGGGAAGAAAAAGTGTGTGTTTGCTGGTCAGAATGAAAATATTGGTGAGAAACAGTGTTCATATAACAAGATGGACATAGACTTTGTAGTCTTTGCCTATATCTCTTTAGAATGAAAATAAGAACAATCTTGTTTAGAGTAAATCAAGTCACTCAAGTGCATCTGTTCTCCCACGATTATTTTTAAAGAGTATTGCAAGATAAAAAAAAACTTTTTCCTGTGACAATGGTAATTCCTGAGGTGGTGTAAGTGGGAGCTGCCCTCATGCATTACGTGGACAGAGATAGGGTTCTGAGCCAACTCTATGTTCCTATAGGCTCACCAAAGGTATGATTTACATTGGCTTCCTTTAAATTTCTGGCTGTCCTATAAAAACTCCCCCACATACAAACTTCATGCTCTCACTGCACTGTCTGCACATGGAATGCTCCTATAAAAGAGGGATTGGTTTGCAGTTTTCTTTATAAAGCCTTTTTCATAACTGTTACTCGCAATTTTTGATGACTTTATAGCTTATTCTGTTGATTTTGAAGCCCTCACTTGAAAGCTGATGAAATCAGACAGTTCATGATCAGAGAATAATGTCAGTTTTGGCCATGCTGAGATGTGGGGCTGGCACAGGTGGAATTCCCATTGGCAGATGGCCGTTTCCTGGCCTCCTGATGAAGAAAGAGCTGGATTATTTTGCTAAGGCTGTAGAAAGTCTGGAGAGCTCCTTCTTATCAATTCTTGGAGGACCTAAAGTTCAGGATAAGATCCAGCTGGTCAGTTCCATGTTTTCAGCCAGTTGACTACTTAAATAATCATTCACCTTTAGATAGGAAATCCTTGAGGTGTACAGTGTTTCATTGCTCTGACTCTATATAGGACTGATTGCAAAGGCTTTTGAGCATTATGTTATTTTTAAAAATGACTAGATTATTTTAGAGAAAAAGTTTCATTGTGAATTGGGTCCTTTGGGATTGAGACCAGTGTATGTAAAGAGCTCTGGAAGCATGGATCATTCTGGAGAACTCTCATAAGGCCTGGCAAGGTGGATGAGATGGGGCAGCTGAAGACACACTGTTTCATATCTATCTCTTCCTTTTTCTATATATGTTTCATAATGTACACAGTTTATTAGTATAGTAGTATAATTTATAAATAATGTACAGATTTGGAGAGATGTGCTCAAAAATATTTTACCTCTAGGTGTTCATGATTGAAAAGGTTTGGAGAGCAACATTAGCTCCATAGGTCAGTGTTAGAGCAACACAGTCAACTGAAGTCTCCTCCCTTCCCTAGTGCATATGAAATCCTGTCTTAGAGCTCTCAGAGAACATGACTTGTGCAGCCTAACAGTTTATTTGTTTCAGAAACACAACAATTTGTGTTTCATTAAGTGGATTAAATAAGTCCCTTGGGAGTACTCATCTGAGTCATTCAGAATTTTCCCTTAAGAGGAAAAATGAAACCTTTGCCAGGGAAATTAAAATCAATGGAGAGCTGAAGAAAAAGAAGCAATAAATTGTTGATGTTTTACAGCATATGCACTCTGACAAACCAAAAGATATTTACTACTACTGAATGTCATATGCAACTAATACAATTAATGTTTTAAAGATGTGACAAGGTCAAGTGATAGAGCAATTAAGTATCTAACGAAGTTCAAGAACAAGTCTGTGGAAGTCATGATGGAATTTTTTGGCTGGTAATACTCCAAGGGCCATTAAAAGTTACAAGAAACTATTTAAATGTTCACTAGTTTTGGGCCTCTTGTTAAAATGTTATGTTTTTCTCAGACACTTGAGGGATCAAGAGGATTTTCTCTCCTTTGATGTATTCTATCTGCTCTAGGCTAAAAACACACATCAGAAAATAAAGTTTTTTTGTATTTAATTTTTAATGACATACAGCTGCTGGAGGGAATATTTTTTCTCCTTAACATAGCACAATCCCACCCAGCAAAGGATCATTTTTATTTTTCATTTTTGTTTTTACTACTGCTAAGGGACTAGAGAAAGGCATAGTTCAGCATTTCAGACTGGGCAGACAGTTGCTTTCAAATATTTATGGTTTCAAAGTAGGGGTAGATTGGAAACAAACCTGTCAAAGTGGTTTATCATCATAAATTGTTTCAGTGAAACAAAAATCTTGGCCCAACTGAAATACAATTTCAGATGCACTGTAAGACACCTGTTGGTATTATTTCATATTTATACCCTATTTCATAATGGAACAAGTAAAAATGTATATTATTTATCTTATGTGTGTCTTTATAGTGCTATGGTGAAATAATTCAGTATCGTCTATTAGTTTCTAAATACTATGGGAAATAATTGTTTAGTACTAATGGGAAATATCATCTTATCAGAAGGTATAGAGAAGCTCAAAGAACTACTTTGTTTACCACTTAAAGAAGCTGTGCTTTCCAATGTTTAAACTTGGCTGTAATTATTTTTCTGTGACATTGAAACCACCTGTCCTATTCTCACTTAAGGCTGATTTGTTAACAAGTAGAAAGGGAACTTTAAAGAAGAGAAGATTTTTAAAAATTACCCTTAAAAGTATTTCAAATATTTCTGCATTGGATGGTAATATATTCATAACCTCACTCATGTGGACCTGCCATGAGGCTAAGTAGGAAAATATAAAAAATACAGAAAAGTGTATTAATTGAAATTCTAAAACAATATATCAGCCTGTTGTAAATTGCAAGTGGCTTTGATTTCCATTGGAGAGAAAATGTCCATGTTTACTTTTCTTCCAATTCATATGAAGAAATATTCAGAGATTTGACCTGTTCCACAGTGTCAAAAGTCAACTTCAACCATTTCCTGAAGCAAAGAACATAAGAAACAGTTTAAAAGGAAAAGAACATAAACTCAGTTTAAAGTCTGTAGTGATTTGAGTCTTGAGGTTTGTGCTCTGCAAATAATGTTGGGGCTCTCTAGGCTGTGCTCAGTGTGACAGTGCAAGGCACTGATGCCTCCAAGGTTCCTCTTTAGGGTTGCAGTGCTGTAACACAAAGCACATGGGTGGTGCATGCTTAGTACAGAAATCCTTGTGTGCCTGGTGTCCTGAGCTTTGTGGAGGACTGTTCACTCAATGATTACCAAGACTGTCTGTAATGTTGCTTATACAACTTCTACACTACCCTTTAAATAGCTCTGCATGCACAGACTTAAGCACGGAACTAAAATGAATCAGTTTTCTCTTTCAGACAGACTTTTAAAATTCTTGTTCAATTAACAGGGAGCTTCAAAACGTTTAGAAGTATTAAAAACTAATCTGAAGAGAACATGTTTATGAAAAAATCTTACTGCATCTGTCTGTGTTTAGCTTGTCAAAGAAATACAAATCTGTGTGAGCATATGGGAGGCTCAGCTTTGCTGCCTCAATGACACCTGAACTGGTGTGCATCTTTGCAATGCTCAGCTGCAGCTGAGTTTTTCCCCCCTGCCTGTTTTGAGTTAAGCAGTTGAGACAGAAAGAAATATCTAAACCAGGATATTTTTTTTTCTCCTCGAGCCAAAGGTTTCTTACTGATGACAATCTAAGGGTGACAATGCAAGTAAGGATTGTTTAAATAGAGTAGCATTTGTTCTGTGATGAAGGGAGAACCTGAGGCTATGTTTGATGGGTTTGATCTGAGCCATGGGTACAGATAGCTCCTTGTAAAAGAAATGGAAGAGACATTGTTGGTTAATATTCTTTAAATTATTATCCTGAGTGGATGTGATTTAATGCTTGCTTAATGTTAGATGGGAGGAAGGTGGGAGATACAGGATGTGTATGCAGCGCTGGTATTTTTATAGCAAGCTTATGCATATAGTGCCCCTCTTGACAGCTCTGTGTAGTTGTTTTAAATATGCTCTTTTCCCTCATCTGAAACAAGCTGCTTGCTCTGGAAAACTTATGCCTTATGCAAGCTACATGACTTCTTCCCAAATTCCTGCCACATCAGCGAAATCCCTGTGTGCAGCACACTGTAATGTTATGCTCTAGGTGTGTTCCTGTGGCAGTTGAATAAAATTCTTTTTGACAGAAGAAAGTCATGGCCAAACAGCTTAAGATGAGGAAAGAGACCAATGAAACAGCAAAGGCAGTTTTGGCAGGAAGCTTTGCTGAGAGTTTAAGAATTCCCCTGCTACACCTTGCAAACCTGTTTTTATTAAAATACTCTATGTAAACATTCAACTAGAGTAAAGCAGTTTATTTTGAAGAAATTTCCTGGTTGTTAGACATGACTAATTGGTACCAAAGCTTCTTTTTAGCCACTGGAATGAGTGGACTGGATGCTCAAGCAATGATCACTCTCTTTACTGTCAGTCTGTCAAGTCATGCCCCTAGTTACATTTCCAATGGTCACTGCAGCAGTTGATCTCCACAGCTCAGGACTGCAGAGGGAGAGCCCTTCCTGGGCATCCCTCTGCTCTTTGGTCTCCTGACACTGTTTGTAAGATACACAGAGCCATGTTACTCGGTATCGAAGAAAATCCTTGAGCCGAAACCTTACCACAGCTATTAACAGAATGGTATTTTAAAAAAGGTAAATGTGTTTGGAAGGAGGTGAGTGCTGGAAAGAAGACAAAGATTGAGCAGTGTGAGGAAGGGGGAGGAGGAACAGATTAAAAAGAGCAGGCAGAAGTCCGGGAGCAAAAGTATAGCTGTGATAAATCCTCTGAATCCCAAATAATTGCTACTGCTCCATTTTAGATATTTGTCTGACATACAAGTGAGAGTTTTGCAAAGAACTTCTCAATTCCTGTGGATAGCATGGAAGGGCATCCCTGCATTGCCAAGTTTCTGATGACACTGGCAGTGGCACTGCAGTGCAGCTCTGGGGCTCAGGTACTGATGGCAACTGTTATCTCTGTTTTCCCATGGCTGCTGTTTATGCAGTTCTGTGCTCTGGAGGTTGTTGGAATTATCCTAGCTGTATAGGTTGCTTTTAGGGGTAAAAAAATCTACTAAACCTTGTGAATGACTACTAAACCTTGTAAACTACTCAGCAGCATCCAGCAATTGGCTAATGCAGGGCAGTTGGTAGTATAGTCATTGATATTAGTGCACTATTTAGAGCCATTTATATCTATTAGGAGATCATTTGTTAGAGCCTCTTCAACTTGATTTGGGTTGTGCTCCCCTTTGGAACCCAGTTGGGAGAGGATGCTGTCTACCTGTTTGGAGCAGTTAATACCTTAATGTGTCAGAGATTTTAACAATTTTTTTTTTTTTCAGTAGCTTAAACTATTAATTTAACATCAAAGGATGTGTTAATGACAAAAAGGGAAGACCAAGATAAAACACTTTTGACCGTAATGACAGATGATGATCCTGTTTATTTAGTAATATCAAAGGCAAATCACCCCAACAAACTGAAAGCTCTAATTGTAAGATCTTATCAGAATAATGTGCCATTTATCTGAGCTCATACTGCCAATGGAAGGTGAATAGGGTCTTTTCTGATTTTCATAACTCTGAAATATACAGGGCACTAACTGCTTCCACAGGGCACTGCAATCTCCTGGTGCCTGATAAGTCTGAACCTTGCCAAGAGGCAGCTATTGCTCTGTAATCTGCAATTTCCTATTTCTGGTTAGTTATCTGATATGTGAGTGGGCTTTTTTTTTCAGAGTAGAGCAAAAGCTTTTCACACTGGGTAGGTTTTGATAATTGTTTTTAGAGGTTATGACTTTGTGCAAAATATTTTAGCAAAAGGAATTTTTTCATTTTCCCCCACCTTATTAATATGAAGAGGTGTTCTTGTATCCTACACAACAATCTTGTGTTCTGGACTCATATATGGACTCTGACACGGAAATAAAAACATGAGTGTTGAATGATCCACATCCTATTAAAAAAACTGAGCTGCTTCTTCATTCTTTTTCTTACTTTCCCTATCTGTGTAACTGGAAAATACTTCCTTGCAGGCTGGTTGTGTGAAACCTGCTTACCAAGTGAGAAGTGCTTTCTCAAATGATCCCAAAATGAAAGTAGAAATTATTTTATTATGTCTATTTATTAAAATCTTTGCCACCAGAATTTGAAGTATTCTTTTATATCTTCTTAGTCGTTGTTTGGAAATAGAACATGGCTCTTAAAATGCTCATCTGGCTGCAGCTAAATAGAACTCATCAATGACATTTGTTATCTTTAGGTTAAACTCACTGCCAGAAGGCTCCTAGTATGTTACAGTTTGGGTCCAGTTTAGGAGAGCCTTAAGCAATCTTAAGTCTTAAAAACTTAACTCTTTGGCAAATCCTTTCCATTGCTGTTTGATCAGAGCACTGGGCGGAGATGGGTTTACTGTGACACATTGCTTGAACTAGCAGAACTCCTCCAAAAGGACATAATGAGCTGATTTCATTCCCTTTGAAGCCTGTGCAAGTTTTGTTGACGTTTTGATGAAACACGATCAGAACTTTCAATGCAATTTCTAGTAGTGATGTCTAGTAGTTATTTATTGTATTTATCTGGTATATTTATTTATTTTCCTTCAAAATGAACTCTATTAATTGTGTAAGACTTGTGTGGCATCATGTAGTCTATATCATACAGGCCCTTTCTTTTTGAAGGAAGTTTAATCTTGCTGTTTGTTTTACATATCTGTCTGTATACACACCCATATCCCATTTTTTGCAGGTATTATTGACAGCACACAGGTGGAACAGAGGCAGGTTGTAGCTGTGACTGGAGATGGAACCAACGATGGACCAGCACTTAAAAAAGCTGATGTTGGCTTTGCAATGGTAAAATTTTGAGCTTATTTATTATATGTGTATCATTAGAAATTTGCTGTAAGAGGTTTTTCATTCGTTAAATGTTAAGTTGTTTCGTTGCTCCTTGTCAGTGAAGCAACATATTGGAGGGAGCGAGTTATGTCGCACCAGAATCCTTAAATTTACCATGTTAGATTCACTGGTATTGCTTGTTTTGAAACTTTGTCAATATTTTGCCTGAAGTAATTTTTGGCTGTCTGCAGAATCCTGTCCACATACAGAAAGACTAACTGTTTTCTCCATAGCAGTGGAGTACTATTTGCTTTGGTAAAATCCGTCACTTCCCAATGAAGTTGTCTTCCCAATGTACTCTGACTATATATTAAGATATATAATTCTAATTTTTGTTACCACTTCTGTTCCTGTATATTTATAAAATATCATCAATGGCAAAAATAACTCAGAAGATCAGTAGTCACTAGGCTGATAACTTAAAACACTCAGAACCATCATCACATGAATTCCACTGCTCTCTGTCAGTTCTCTGCCCCTATTCACTTCAAAACCAGGTCAAATTAGCTAACTTCCAGCAAATATAAAATGCAGTATATACTCAGCAGCCACTGGTACTACACTGGGAAACCAACGGTGGACCTTGAATGAGTATGAAGACTTGTATTCCACCTGTCTGTGTACTTTCCAGTCGGGTAACTTTACTCACGATTCATTTTTGCAGGGTATTGCTGGGACAGATGTTGCAAAGGAAGCCTCAGATATCATCCTGACAGATGACAATTTCAGCAGCATTGTGAAGGCTGTGATGTGGGGTCGCAACGTCTACGACAGCATCTCCAAGTTCCTGCAGTTCCAGCTCACCGTGAACATCGTGGCTGTGATCGTGGCTTTCACTGGAGCATGCATTACCCAGGTGAGTGCTCTCCAGGAGCTGCTTCAAGTGTGGGGTCAAATCCTGCCAGGTTTTCTCCTAAGTGATGGTGGCTGACATTTGATTCTCCCTTGGTACCCAGCAAGTATGCTTGCTGAAATTCTGCTGAGCATGAAGAGTACAGTTAGAATCAAGCTGCTAAATGTGAAGTAGCTGTTGACATAAGGAAGTGCACTAATCCGTCTTCTCCTGGAAGTAAACTGCTTTTAGAAGCTGTTAATTTTGTGCTGCCTCCATACAGCAATCTGGTTTTTATTGCATGTTATTGTCATCACTGAGCCTGTGATGATGGGAGAGAAAATGTCAGGGATTGGGAGAAAGAAGAGGTTGTATGAATTTACATTTTCCTCTCAGAATATTTCATTATTAAATATGTATTCCTTGGTGGGTTATGGAACGAGATAATTATTTTCATGAGAGCAGTACTGACACACAGAAGTAATCCCAGCAGGGGAGCTTTTTGATTGATAAAGTGATTTTGTTGCTTTTGGGCAGTTCTTTTTAATTCCAGGGGCAACCAATTAAATGACACATAGAGTTGGACTTTGACCTCTTTCTCTCCCTTGGCATTAATCCCTCACTGCAATCCTGGTGCACATGCCACATGTCTAGGTCATTTACAAAAAGCATACCTGAAAGCAAATCATATTTTTCCCTTCGAATTATTACTTTTTGATTAATAAAATTAAATTTTCTGTTCCATAGAAGAAAAAAGGTTGTATTAAGTAGAGTGTAAGGATTTTGTCTTTCATTAGAAAATAGCAAACCATGCAGTTTTTAGTGCTGCCACTCCCTAAATTGCTGTATATTTCAGATGCTGCAGGCAGGTGCTGTTACAAAATGCCTCCATGGATGAAGATGCACTCTGGGAAAGCTGATGCTTCCCTCCATTGTGCATCATACAGATGCCCATTCCTGTTTCAGCAGGTAGATTTCACCTCATGCACACCTGAGCAAAACGATGAATAAGTCATCAGCTCTGCTCCAGGGTAAACTTACATTGTAATCATGGAACTGATACCTGCAACCAGAAACTCAGGTACCTTTACAAAACCAGGAGGTCAAACTTCTCCTACGCCTTGACTGACATCCAGGAGGCCTTGGGGATGCCTTGTTGTCACAGTGGAGCCTGTGCGGTGGGACAAAATTATTGATGTTGCAGCCAAGTTGTGTGACTTTGCCTTTTCCCTTGGGAAACATTTTCAGGCATATTGAGAAAATGTTTAGCTGTGAGGTGATTGTTGCCGGCAACAGAAGAATCAGGACTCTGAGCTGAGAAGAATGCTTCCTTTTGAGACCCTGTTTTATAGACTTAATCACTGCCTACTAACATTTATTTAAGATGCATATTTTTCAGTTAATGTCCAGCATTTCTTCAGTTGCTTTGTGAAAGCATGAAGAGAAATACATTCTATTTGTTAACTAAGGAATTTCTATTTTATTCCTGAAAGGGTTATGTGTTACCAAATCGGTGCAAGGACTGTTTCAAATCAAGTCTAAGTGCATGTGAAGTGCATAATCAGTGCAAGTATATTCCCCTCTTTGATTCTGGAGCTTTTTTCAGCCTTTGAATCATTCCATTGGCCTCGAGAAGGATTTGGACCAGGACCAGTGCATTTATATTGCCCCAGTGGTCTGTAAGACCTTCCTTGAGCCTCTCAAATCTGTTGTCCCTGTTTACAGGTTTTAACATACACCTCCTGGAATGCCTGGATTGCTTTCCATATGTTGTTTTATACAATTCCTTAATTTGGCAGTCAAAGTACAAATGCAAAGGAGACATCTATAATAACCATTGAAACAGTAGCAAAAAGGCAGCAGTTATTTCCTTTGTTGTTTACACTCAGCAGCCTGACTGTGGATAATCTCGAGCAGCTCTCACTTCTGTCTCATTCAAGAAGGATCTTGCCTTACGAATGAACATTATTATGTTAGGCTTTGACTTCAGCCAGCGAAAGGACATTCTGTTTGGCTCATAAGCTTTACTAAAAATTGCACTTGAGAACATACTGTACCCTCTGGTTGCTATGAAAATAGCTCTAGCACAGAATGCATGGCCGTACCAAAAAGTGCTGCATACAACCATCTAGGTGCATACACAGATCTGGATCTGCTAAACTCTGCACAGGTTCTAAGTTACTGTTTGTACTGACACATATAAGTTCTTAACAAACAAATGAAGCTGAAATTTGTATTTTCCAAAAAGCAGCAGTTTCCTGTGACAGATTGTTAATTTTACATTTCTTTAGGTAGTCAGTTTGGCTTTCTTTGACACACAGAATATAACTGTAGGTCACCATTAATATTCAGGTTAATCAGCATTACACATTTTGATGATATTTCATCAAATCTATGGTGAGAAAAATTCTATGTAAGTAGTAACAATTCTTCCATGCTTCCTAATGCCACCTCTCAAACAATCTGTTCTGCAGTTCAGAACCAGTATCCTGGGATGCTTTCAGGATGAAGCTTCCTTGACACTTACCTACTCTTTTTGGTTCCTACTGTTTGTGCTTTGTACAGAGATAATCATATCTTTACTTGGATTATTTGTTTTTAGCACTTGCCTTGTGCTTTGCAGTTGAATAGACTTAATTATATTCAGCCTTGATTCTGCAATTGCACTGGTGTATGTGTGAATATGTGCATGTGGTCATGTCCCTGCAGGACTCCTAGTGGAACCACAGCAACCCTGTGTTAGTGATGGGGTCTGACTGTGCCAGTGCTGGGATGAGTGAAACTAGATCTCCAAGGGCCACTGAGAGAATGCATTGCCCATGTAAGAGATGATTTATTTGGTCTAGAGCACCTTAGGGGGACTATGGAGTGGCGTAAGAAAAACATTAGGTAGAGCCTGTGACCATTAGTGGTCATTTTAAGAATCTACTGCTTTTTTTTCTCAAATATATAGAGTCACTGTCCTTGTTAATTCCACTTCAGGGAACTGCTGTTTAGTTTAATTCAGTTAATTTAAGCAAGTATTATTTTATTAATTATTAATTATCTGCCCAAGGTACTGCTGTTAGAGAATATCTGCCATATCTGTTTTGTCCTGGTCTGCTGTTCCAGCAGATGTTTCATTATGTGTATAAAGTGTCTGTGACCCTACATACTGCTCCAGTGTTAGATAAAGGTTATAAAGGAGTAGCAGTAGTCTTTCAAAGAAATTATTATGCAGACTACATGGGACTCATGCAAGTGGTCATTTGCTATTCTCTGTCATGGGTCCCAGCATGAAGTCATGTTAAGGTGACAGAAATCATATTCCAAGCAACGTAAGAATTACAGATACAGTGTCACCTGCTGGAAAGCTTAGCACAGCTGCCAAAACCACCCCTCACAGGGGTCTAACTTACACTGGGCCCTGTCTCACTTAAGAGCAGCTCAATCTATAAGCCATGAGTTCTGAACTTTCAGCTAATAATGAACTTTTGTGCTGTGGGTCTATAATTCTGCAAAGCACTTTGAGATCTAGGTCGTACAAGAGAGTAGAGCTTGAAGAACACTGATGAAAAGCAGAATCAGGAGCACTCAGTCTGTCTGCATAGGTGCTCTCACTTTCATGGCAGTGTGTGCATAACCCCAGTGATGAGATCTGAGCACTGATTCCTGCTAGTCCCATGTCAGTGAAGTTCGTGTTGCACATTCATTCACCTTATCTTTTAATTAATCGAATTCACTTACCTCTTGTTTCTTGCTCTCTGTGTTGCCCAGTGCATACTTTTAAAGTGATCAAGGTGTGGTTGTCTTGACCAGTTTGTGTCTGATTGTCCTTTCTGTTCAGCAACCATTGCCTCAGGTTAAACCAAACATTTATTTTTCCAGTGGATTTATGAGTTATAAACTCTTATATTCTGACTTCATTCTCTGAGTAACAGTTTTGGAGAGCCCTTGATTGATTCAGTGAGGGTGGTTCTTTGGAGCTCTGCCTACGATTATTGTGAATTTTGTGCTTCCAATGAGTCATTGCTCCACATCTCTAGGTATCATATAGAGTTCTATATATGCCTTACTAAACCTCATGAGCTTATGTTTCCTGTCCCCAACATACACACAGTATCAAGAAAATATTAGGTCATTATGTTTGGAGCTGTTAAAAGTAATCTGGGTATGAACAAAACAAAGATTTTAAAATGCAGTTCAGTCAAATGGAAAGTTTTTTACTGGAGCTATAAAGCTAGCAGGTTTATCTCTGTGCCAGATTTTGTCTGTGCCTTCAAGTGCTGAGGCCATGTAACTGTTCAAAAAGGTTGCATTAAAGAAAGGGAAGACAAAGACTGTGTTTTAACATTTTACATTCAAATTATTATTCTCGTACTTTGAGAAAGACTTAATGTTTTAGCAGACATCAGGAACTGAAAACAGTGACTGTGTAGGACATTATGTGTGGAAAATTAAATGTTAATTAAAAAGCACTGTAGCAATGAAGTACTGCATGAATCACTGATTGTTTTTACAGATCTTGTTCAAAAAAGTAAGGATGATCTATACTTACATGTATAAGGCAGTAATTTACATGGTTATAATGTTTGACTGCAGAACTGTATTTGGCAAATCCTAAAATAATAGCGTTGGCCAGTTTGAAAAAGCTGTAATATTAAAATCAAAGTCTGTACTGTTTAGCTTTGTTTTGGCAAGGCTGAGAGGCATGGGAATAGAATTGAGGATGTCACTTCCAAACAATTGATGGACAGTGTAATCTAGCAGTAGAAGTGAGGGCTGACATTTTTTTGCATTAATGTATAGAAAGTTAACCTCCCAGAAATGCTCCTTTTTCTGAATCCCTGCATGTGTTCAGTGACAAGTCAGAGTAAAGAGGTAAGGGTGAAAATACCTTTTTATTCCCTTACAGCTTGTCATCTAAATCAAAAGTAACAAGCTCTAAAATTTGTGAGGCTCTGCATGTCACAAAAGATTTGTAGTTTATTTCCAGCCTTTGGCGATTTGTACTTTTAAGTGTTTCCAAGATGAAGTGTAACATCACTTGATTTAAGGGACATTTTCCTTTTACCTCTAGGCCAGTGCTAACCTATTCCAAGGTCAAGTGGAAAGGAATTTGACAAATAAGTATTGATTTTGGATGGTTTGCAGTTTGAACAGCTTTCATCCCCAAAGTTTTCAGAAAGGAAATTAAGAATTATTAGGTAGTCAGTTAGTGGCTAAAATGCAGTGAAAAGAATGTTGATTTGCATCCCACTGCATAAGTGACTAAAATCTGTAATGGAAGACTAAGCTCCTTAGCTGATACGTATTTTCCTCAGTTTCCAGCAACTAATCAGAAATCAGATAGAGTTGCAGTGGAAATTTCATTCCACTGCCTGCTCAGACTAATGTGTATTTAATGTTTTGGCTTCAGCCTAGAATGAGCTCTCACACTTGACTGAACAGTGTAGCACTGCCAATAATAGATAATTATTAGGGGCACCATAGCCACCCAAGGTGATTGGCAGTGTGAAATGGTGAGAACATGTTGTTGCCAAAATTGATGACTGCCAATTACAGTTGTGTGGTTTAGGGACTGAAATAATCTGCCTTTTTGTTCTGCTGGGAATGTGTCAGGCTCTGACAGACACCTGAGTATCTGACTCTATTTATTATGAAGTGTAGCAGACCATTTCAGTTTTATTCACAGAATTCCGTGCATGAAGTGGAAATTGAGCTATTGTAACGTCTCAAAGACGAGAATGTTTCTCAAGAAAACTCATTAACTAGACAGGCATAAATATGACAAGGAAAATTCTTCAGTAGGAAAGATGTTTTCCTTTTTCCCTATATACTGCATCCAATCTGAGGAATCTGAGTCCTAGCAACAAACTGCTTTTAGTGCAAGTACTCTCATTGTTCGAGCCATTAGTATTAATAAAAATAAATGAGGTCTTGATTTGGAATGAAGTTTGTCCTGATCACTTCTAGTTTTTTAGCCATCTCTAAAGCCATACACATTTCCTGTTTCTGCAGCTGCATATCCAATGAGTGAGCTGAATTCTCTAGATAAGCCTAGTTAAAGCAACCCATAACAAAGAGGTCAACAGTCTATTAATGCTAATCTTCCTCCTTGCCATGATGTAGCCAATCTGTAAGGCTTAGAAAGGGTAGGTTGCTTTTCTCCATCCCTTTGAATAAGCCCAAATTAAATATTTTTTAATAAATAAAATGTCTCAAAATTTGTATAAATTTAGGTGTGATAAAAATGTGTTTTCAAGAGGAAATACTATGTTAACTCAAGTGAGCGTGGAACATAAACCATATCCACAAGAGACCAACTCACTTAATTTTGTTCTCCATGTATCTTTGGGATGTTGGATACATATTGGCCCTTATTATTAGATAGTATTTCCTTAAAAGCAAACATTTAACCCTGTGAAGAAAAGGACATAGCTCTTATGGAGTTTCTGTTGGCTTTGCTTTGGCTTGTGTGCTGTTCCCTAAATTTCTTTGCTTCACTGCTGCAGCACCATGGTAATGTCATGTGTAACAACAGTGCTCTCCCTTCCAGCTTTCACACTGCAGTTTAACTCCATTTCATGATGAAGTTTGTCATGCTGATAACTTATTACTTTTGAGATTCTGTTTTCCTAACAAAACCGGTCCATTGGAAGCAGGAAGCAAACCTTACTAATGCTGCCAGGTTTATATGAACCCTTAAGGCACGGGAGGTTGTTAGATACAAAAGAGAACATAGTTCACAGCTCCTTGAAGCAACTGTGTTTCTCTACCATTATATCTACCCAGTGAATTCCAAATCAAAACTTTATAATAGGTGTCCAGAGTTCTCCCGAGATCTGTCAGTTTGCTTCATTTATTTACTTGGGGTTTTTTTAAACATGAGCTGAAGTCCTCCGTCCTATGGCTGAGACTTTATTGGGTTGTGTGAGGAAAGAGCTCCTTCTAGCGACTGGTGAGCTGCTTCAGGAACTGCATCCTGGCAAATAGCAATGTTTGATTCTCCTTCCCTTTCCATAGTTTCAGATATGCTATTTTGTTACCAGTAATCTAATAAAGATTTTCTTGCTTTTGCACATTTGGTATAGTTTAATGAGTTTCAGGGTATTTTTAAAAACAGAATATCAACCTTTTTTTCCTCTCTTTTTTCAAGTTAAGGTCTTATTTATGATGTATCAAGATGTCTCAGTAATTGGTTAATAAATGTTAATGATTTCAAGCTATTTCTGAAAAAAAAACCCAACATAGGTAGGTTAGAATTAAAAAGAAACATTTAAAATTGTTTCGAGGACTAGAGGGAATGGCCATAAGCTGAGACAGAGGAGATTCAGATTAGATGTTAGGAAAAATGTTTTCCCCATTAGAGTGGTCAGGCACTGGAATAGGTTTGCCCAGGAAGGTGATGGAGTCACCATCCCTGGAGGTGTTTAAGAGGCGTCTGGATCTGGTGCTGGAGGATCTGGTTTAGGGTTTAGGGGTTACAGCAGTGACAAGTTAATGGTTGGACTTGATGATCTTAGAGGTGTCCTCCAACCTTGATGATTCTATGATTCTAATATAATTTTTCTTCCAGGAAAGAAACTCCTATCAAAATGCAGCTGAAAATTTAAGCACAATGCATGCAGTAGGAGAGGGTATTGTAATATGTTACTCTATAAGAATTGGGCAAATGTTCCTGATTTAAATGGCTGGATTGAAATAATTTCTCTTTGCTCAGATCACTGTGCTTTCTGTAAGCCTGGTCTTGCAGAAGAAACACAACAAAGGTCATAACAGCTCAGCCCATGTACTTGTGTGTCCTGTCTCCAGCCCTGCTTGCTGCCACACAGGAAGAAAAAATCCCAGTACATGACCTGACAGCAATTATTTTCCTAGGAAATACGTAACCTACTGATTTGTCTCCACAGGACTCTCCTCTGAAAGCTGTGCAGATGTTGTGGGTCAATCTAATTATGGACACTTTTGCCTCACTTGCTTTGGCCACCGAACCTCCAACAGAGGCTCTCCTGCTCCGGAAGCCGTACGGCAGGAACAAACCCCTCATATCCCGCACCATGATGAAGAACATTCTGGGCCATGCTGTGTACCAGCTCACTCTCATATTTACACTTCTTTTTGTCGGTAAGAAAGTTTGTTAGACTTGTTGCTTAGTTTCCAAACATCTCGATTCTGTGATTCTGTGATCTGGTTGTGTAGCCTAACGAGCCAAAGTGCTTTAAATGTAACCTCTTAATGGACATTTATTAAGCCTGCCTTAGTTATCCAGCTGGCAGAACCGAGCTGCTTAATGGGATTGGAAGCACAACAGATGCAATAGAGGGGTTTAGGCACCTTCCATATGTTGTTCCATTGGGAAGGGCCTCAGCCAGCTTTTTTGCCTCCTCACAAAATGCAGGTATGGGCTTTGGCAAGTTTCTGTTAAAATGCAGCATAGAAGGTTATATTTTCATAGGAGTATCTACCCTGCTTCTTCTAGACTGAGTTTTCATTCTGAGACTTGTCATCTTGAGTAGACATGTAGCAGCAAATTAAAAACCAAAGCCACAATTAAAATCAGGACCCATTTTAGCAATAGCTGGAGAAGGTCTAATCAGGAGCAAAACGTTTGCCAGAGTAAAGAAATAATGCTGGTTTTAAGTAGTATAGAAAGCAAGTAGTCAGTATTAAGTGATACAAATAGCACTGTCCTTTGACATTTAATATCTGGAATGGATATTAAAAAGGAGCAAAAAATCTAATTTATTAGATTACTGGACTCTTCTTCAGGCCTTGCTAGAAACGGATGCTTTTTATAGGTTGCATTTTGGCAAGGGGAGGGAAGGAGGAGAAATGTTTCTTGCTGCAGGGAATAGTAGGGACCAAGAATAGATTCTGCTGCTCCACAGTAATAAGTGAACTTGCTCGAAGGACTGTTGATTTTTTTCTATTTGGTATTGTCTTCTTGTCACTATGTCATCACCGTTAAATTGCATGTACTGTATTTGAGATTTATTTTTCTTTATATACAGACTTCCAGATAAGCTGCAGATGTAAATTTGTGATTTTTAGGAGGTTTTTCAGCTTCATTGTGGAAGTCTTACTCCACCTTATCAACATCTGGCACATTATCTGGAATGCTCTGCAGATGTGATGGTCTGTTTACAGTGGAGTTACTTAAATCAAAATAATTGCCAGGTTTTGAAAGAGAGATGATCTGCAAAACTGTTAGACTCCCAGTGTATTTTGAGAATGTCTAGGGAGTCCTGGGAAACTGTAATTTCAGATTCTCTAAAACAGGTGTAGAAAGTATTGGGAATTCATGTAATACAAATTTTGGAAAGAGGACTTCTGTGAACTTTACGGGGAGTTATAATGCCTTTTTTTTAATGAGTTTTATGGTTTAAAATACCTCGTACTGAGCCAGGTGAAAAGTAAACCAGGCTTTTGCACCCTATTCTAATTGCTCCTGTCTGTCTCTGGAAGACCCATCTGTACTTTGAAGGACACAGCCCAACCATTACTCTGATAAGCCTAGGAAAGTCTTTTCCTTTCTAAACTCCACGAAACTCAGCTTTGCAGTGTCATGATGCTCTAAACTGAGTGCTTCAATAATTAAACTCCAAATTAATGAGAATTATTTATATTTTGATCAAATAGTACTGCATTTTTTGTCGTAGGTTTCTGTAGAGACTAGTACATCAAGTTTTTCTCTGTGATGTTGCAGAAGTACATTGTGTTTGAACATGCAGTAATGTCTTTGAGACATGAGGCACATCAGAAATCCAGAAGTCACTGTCTGGTTCTATCAAACTGTAGTATAAAAAAAATCTGAACCTCAGCAACTAGGTATAATAAACTTAAAGCTGTACTGTAACACGTTTTGGAACATGTTTGGAAATAAAAACTAGTTATGGGTTTACTCACTACCATTCCACACTAGCACATGTTCTGTTTTGCTAATTAAGTGATGCAGTGCAACAACAGAGACTTAAGGACAGGTCCTCTCACTGAGGGAAGTATTCATAGATTGTGTCTGTGTGTGATGGAATGAAAGCAAATAGATGTAATGTGTGTGTGTATATGTGTGTATCCATAGAAGATAAAATGTTATCTGTTTGCTTTCATTTTTTTTCCTTTATTGTTTATATGTAGTAAGGGGAATATTTTCCAATGTTTACTTACCTCTCTGGACATGTATAGTCTGCTTAAAAATCTTTGCTCTCTTACAGACTCTTTTGTGTTACCGATATATTTGGGATATTGTATTCTACTTTCTGTCAAAAGGCTGTAAGCCAAATTGTTTCTTTGAAACATGCTCATTATTCCCAGTGACTTGAACACAAACTGCTCAAATATCCCAAGGCAAAAATCCGCTCCCCATTGACATAGCTAATGGAATTAACAGCCTCAGGGGTAAACCTGAGGAAACCTTTCTTCTTCCTTCTGCAGAAATTCTGAGTATAATACCAGTTTTAATTCGCTTTTATTAACAAAACACTGGTTATGAAAACTAGTGGTATTGTGATAATCTTCTTTACTCTTATTTGACACTTGGATATGAATGCCCCATCCTTACTTTAAGACAATGCCTCTTTCCATGACTGGATGTCATCTATGTACTTTGTGTGTTAGAAAGTGGATGAAAAATTGGACATGAGCTGACAATATACTCTTGCAGCCCAGAAAGCCAATAGTATCCTGAGCTTCATCAAAAGAAATGTGGCCAGTAGGTCAAGGGAGGTGATTCTCCCCCTCTACTTCACCCTTGTGAGGCCCCACCTGGAGCACTGTGTCCAGCTCTGGAGCTCCCATCACAAGGAATGCTGTAAAAAGTTATGCCGTGCTGAATTAGTAAATGGGTAAAACCTGCTGAAGAGTGGTTGCGTCTAAATACTGTAGAAAATTGCAAATATACTGTCAATGGTCTTGAGTGCTTATTACATCAGAAAGAACTGACTGCTTGGAATAATTACTACTTGTTTAGAAGAAAAGTAATACTGTCAACTTTGCATAGGTATCCTGAGTTATTAAATGAGATAATGTGCAAAGCTTCTTGCTCAGAAAGTTTAGGTGTGGCTTGCTCACTGATGCAGAAAGAGAGGTGGTAAAGCACAGCACAGAAGGTAGCTGGCTAAAGAAAACTAGGGAAATAGAGATTTGATTAATTTATTCTAGTGGAAACTTTTATTTTTGTTTTATACCTAGGTGAGAAAATGTTTAAGATTGACAGTGGGAGGAATGCACCACTTCACTCTCCTCCTTCAGAGCATTACACCATTATCTTCAACACCTTTGTCATGATGCAGCTTTTCAATGAAATCAACGCACGGAAAATCCATGGTGAAAGAAATGTCTTTGATGGCATCTTCAGAAATCCTATTTTTTGCACTATTGTTCTGGGTACATTCGCTATTCAGGTAATAATTTGGGCAAGAATCAGTAGCTATTAATCAGAAATATACCCTAAGTTGTTTGGGGTTTTTTTCGGTGTCTGCTACTCAATAGTAACCACATGGTCTCACATATTTTCTCAATCAATGCCAGTGTTAATAATGGAAAATGTTCTGTTGCCATACTAATACGGCATAAATTCTGATCACTATAGCTAGGTTAATTCCTAAATTAATCTTGCCATGTGCAGCCATCATTATTTGTTGAAATTGTAACTGGTTTTAAAGGAAAAAATAATTTCATAGTATACCCACAAAGCATTTTACATTCATTTACTACTCCATGACTAGACAAATTTGCCTTCAAACAGCTAATGCTGAACTGTTCTGTTAAATGCCACTGCCAAGTGCTACTCAATGTTCTCAGTAATACTGTTTTTTGATTGAGTCATTGCTCACGTTCATCTCCTCCTGAGTTTGTTGTCCCAGTCAGATGTGAAGATAATTACAGAAATTTTCCCAATCAGTTGTAATTTTTCTTCTCGAGTCCCTTCTTTTGCTCCCGTATTCATCCATTTCTTGGCATCTATCCTGTACTTGATACCACTTGATACTACCTTTTAGAAGTCTTCGAGCTTAGATCTTGCCCTTATTGCTCAGTTTTTCGATGGTATTCTCAGCACTGGGACCTTTCTCCTGGAAGTAGGAGGATAGAGCTATTGGAACCCAGGCTACAGTGGTTTGAAACAGGAAAGGAGAACCACACAATAAACTTAAGTGTTGGAGAAAGGACAGCAGTGATTGGTGGTGATGGTCTTTAACGGCTAGTTCAAAACATCAATCACTTTAATACCATGGACAAAAATTCTGGCAGTTTAAATCTGTGGCTTGTGACTTCAGGTCCCTGGTTTTGCAGCAGCACTACTGTCAAGAAATATCACTAATATCTGGTTTTCAGTTAGCAAAACCTTCTCAATCCAAAAAACCTTAGAAACCTGTTCAGATTGTGTGTGAGTTGGTTGTCCTGCTGCAAGGCATGTGGTTATCCCACCCTTTCTCCAACAGGACTAGATTTTGGGATACTATCTGTCTATCTATGATAGCACATCTCAAAGTGTACAATAAAAATGTGAATTAGAGGGAAAAATCTCTCCTGCAATGGACATTCCAAAATAAACTACGTCAGGGTCTCAACATATCCCCTGCTGAGAATACTCAGAAGCTGGGAGAGTACATGGGAAGAGATCTGTTACTTTCTTCCTGAGCCTTCCTATGTGACTGTTGTTACATATGAGGCTAAGGAAGTTTCAGTGTGAACTGCTATGGCTTTTTCTGACCTTTCATTCAGAGTGCATAAGTTCATATGGTTTGATATTTTAGTGGCAGCGATTCTGCAGCTTTTTCTTTTGGTTTGTTTGAGGGGTTGTTTTTTGGTGTTTTGGGGTTTTTTGTGGGGTTTTTTTTTGTGGTTGGTTGGTTGTTTTCTCCCCCCCCCCCAAAAAAAAAAAAGATTTACCCCCTTTATTTTGTGCTTTTCTTTGTAGATAGTAATTGTCCAGTTTGGAGGAAAACCATTTAGCTGTTCTCCCCTGCAGCTTGACCAGTGGATGTGGTGTGTATTTATTGGATTAGGAGAACTTGTATGGGGTCAGGTAAGCATTCAAGAATATGCAGATTGGAAGCTCTGCTATTGTTCATAATCCTACTGTGCTGTTGTTTCCTTGATCTCTCCCATGTCATATGTAGCACATGCTGAAATACAGGTGCTCTCTGAGAACTTCAAAGATAGATAAAGCAGTAAGGGTGTTTTATCCCACTGTTCTTTTGGATTTTTGTTAATTTTCATATCTTTTCTTTCCCTGAGCAGGGCACACTATCACCAAGGTTGTCTTCAGTTAGGCTTTTTGGGAGAAATGTTTCAGTTGCAACCAAGTCTTTTAGACCCCCCAAAAAAGTGTAAGAAAGGCGAAGCACTGTGACCTTGCCTGCACTAGAGTCCCCCACGTAGGATGTGGGAAATTTTTGGAAGTGAAATGAAGTTCCAATTCTATGTCAACCAACTCATTCCCTTACTGAGCCTGCCATTCTGTTAATCCATGGGCGCTGCTAACTGGCATAGGACTAACTCCATTTAAAATATTCCCATGGTGATCCTCCATCCACCTACTTCTATGTGTGAAGGATGGCAGAGGAGATGCAAGAAAAAGAACTTTTTCCTTTAATAGTTGCAGAAAAATGCAGTGAAATCAATGTGTCATTTTAAATTTCTGGTATATCCTGTGTCATCATTAGCTGATAAATAATTATAGAGAGTTGTAAAAGCAAATGACAATAAGATGATTGAATAAATGGGGATTATCTGTCTGGAAGTAATAACACAAACAGAATCAGTTTTGTTGCAATACTACATCATTCTTTTCTGTGCAAACACATACTGCAAAGTTAATAATTTTTTGTCATCTTTGAATGCATTATTAGCTTATTTAAGCTGATGCCACCTGATACAGTAAAGAAAATGTGAAGTTCCATTTTTTATCTTAGGAAAAAAGATACTTTAGATCAACAGTTTGCCACTATATAGAAAGAGTCAAGAAATTGCCAGCTGCAATTGAATACTGATACGGTTCTGATGGACTTGCAATGAGTAGATGTTGCCTTTAAAAACTGATACTTGTTCTTTTATGGGGAAAAAAACCCTTTTTGGACAGTTCAGCCTCAGGTTTTCAAAGAAGTAAGCTCAGAATCTGAACAGCTTTTAATGCATATGTTGCTGAAAACTGCCAATAGTAAAGGATTCTACTGTAATTAATACCTGAAGAAGGGATTTGACTAATGACCTTGCAGGAGGAAGACCTAAGATCAGTTTGATAATGTTGGAAAGGAAAGTTTATTTATTTTTCAGCTGATTGGAAAATCCAGCTTTGGGACAGGGGAAGTGAAGCAGGGAGAGAGGGAAAAGTCCTGCCTGTTTTGTTAGACCATTCATCTGGGAAGAATCTCCCACAGCCTTTGATCAATGTACTTTTTGGCTTCTGACTTTTGTTACAGGTTGTTATTACATAAGCATTGAAAACTAATGATAATATCAGCATCTGTTTTCAGTTTAGTTGCCCAAGCCTTAGTGCAAGACCTTAGCCATTAAATGAACACTGGTATCAGAATACGTCCACATTTTTATCACTGAAAAGAAAGCAAATGCAAAGAAAAAAATATTTTCTCTTGTGGTCAGTATTTAGTAGCCAGAAAAGAAAAACACAAGCTAAAAAATGCATTATGTACACATTTACATGCTTTACAGTCTATGGCAAGTCCTCTCTTGATGGAGCTCTGCAGTGAGACTTCCTTTAGCAGTGGTGCTTCTCTTCCTTCTCAGTCTTTTCTGTCCTCTTATGATTAATTCTAGTTGAGCACAAAACATCTGTTACCCTTTTTTTTTAATCCACCCCCTGCTGTTCTTGTGAACCACTAAAACCAATCAAGATTTTCAAGTTTAGATGTCAAATTTGGCACTTCTAAAAGTCATTTAAGGTGTAGTTTCTAGGAATTTAATCTGAGGTGCTTTCTTTGAGGGACACTTTTCTTCCAGGTGGCCCTGATTACTTCTGAAAACCAAGACTTTCTAAAATATTTCATGTTACATTCCCAGAATTACTGATCACTTTATAAAACTGATATTTTTTCTGGGTATAATACTTAGTTCCTTAATCTGCATCCATTGTGTTACGGCTGCCATTACCTGAACTGGGCAGATATGGAAAACAAATGAACAAAGAAAAAGACATGTGAACACCCTAAGTAAAGAATTAAGGCAAAATGTATCAGCTTGGCTGAGAGAGGTTGTGAAGGAGAGGGGTGTTCACAGAGTCACTACCCAATAGAGTTGATTCTATGTGTACTTGCTTGCAAGTACTTCATCACCCTGAATTTCATCAGATACCAAACAGTCTCAAGTAGCTTCTCTCTGTAGAGTGATGCATTGTAGTGTTTTGAAAGCTGGGGAAAGCTGAAGGTCTCTCAGTAAGTATTTAAATGACTAGCACTTATCTTTTCTTTTTTTCTCCCCTTCTATCTTTGCTCATTTCACACCAATTCATTCATTTTCCAAGTTAGCATCTTGTTTTCAACCCCCAAAATGCCTTTTTAAAGGTTCTATAGTAGTGTACAAACTGGCTTTGGTTTGGGTATTTTTTTTAACATTTCATTAGCTGTCTTTAAAAATAATATAATAAAAGTGAACTTGTGGATCATGAAGTTCAAGGAGGCACTCAACAAACTCAGAGGTTTATCTTCATCCTGAAAATATTTGGTACCTTTTCATGTGTCTTCACTATATCCATTCCAGTTTTCCAAAACTCTCCTCACCAACTGTCCTGCAACTGTCTTGATTCTATCTTCATCTTTCATCCATCTGGGCTGCTGAGAAATGATTGCTCACTGCTGAAATGAAGACAAACAAAAAAGGAAATTGCAGCACTATTTTTGCTAAATGGTCTAATAGTTAACTTTGTAGGAGATTTACTTTAAGCTTTCAATATGTTCCAGGTAATGTCTTGTTTAAATAGCCCTCTGCTCCTCTTTTCATTGGAGCCAACAAAAGAAATCAGACCAAAGAGAAAATGACTGCCCAAGAGGGTAACACTGAAATATATATCAAATAATTGTGTTATTACTTTGTCTAGCTACACTATTTGTAAATTTTTAAGACATTAGATATATCCTCTATTAATTGCTTCCCAGGACCACTTTGGTGGAAAACCAGAATATGACAAGGGTCTGAGTTAATCAGAATTTAGTAGTATTAAGTACACAGAGTAAGAGAGAGCCCTGTGAGAACTCCAGCAGGGAGACAGTCAGACCTACACCTTTCAGAAAGCCAATTTTTGGTAAGGCCAGGAAAAGCATTTCAACTTGCTGAAACAAAGGGAAGCTGAATCCATCAACCAGTGTAGCGTGAGAAGATTCATAAGCATGAAATGCAACGAATATTCAGCTCTCATTAAAATCAGTCACTAGAAATGCCCAAACTCTAGTTGCGGAAGTATCTATCTTTTCTTTACACACTTGTGTTAAGATACTTACATCTTCTTTTAGTTTTTGTGAGAAAGGATAACAATTTTCCCAGCCTTGGACTTGCCCCACAGCTGTGTATTGCCAATGTGGTTTAACCGTGCAAGTAGTGCTAATTGTTTACACAGTAATCTAAGTATTTATTGGACTCAAATGGAGTTTTATAAGTGTCGAGTATTATTATGAACAGGCTTATCTCAGCTTTCCTGAAGGATTATAACTCTTATTAAAATATTATTGTACTTTTGTAATTAGCAGATTATTATGGTGTTGTTATTGAATGAGGCTTATGTTTTCAGTACTTTTTTATAATTTTAGGTCATTGCAACCATCCCAACAAGTAGGCTAAAGTTTTTAAAGGAGGCAGGGAGGCTCACTGAGAAGGAGGAGGTTCCTGAAGAAGAACTCAATGAAGATGTTGAAGAAATTGATCATGCAGAGAGAGAACTTCGACGTGGACAAATTCTCTGGTTCAGAGGGCTCAACAGAATCCAAACCCAGGTATGCTAAAAGTAAATGCCCAGATGGTCTAAAAACACTCCAAAGAAATGCTTAATCTGAGATCAAGGCAAGAGAACGATAAAAGGAAAGCCACAGAGTGTTTGTGTGTGTGGATGGCACTTGTTAATTGCTTAGCTGTTTTCAAAGGAGGAACACATGAGGAAGTGAAAGAGGTGAACTGAACAAAGGGATTCGTGTGTGTATAGCAGAAGAGAAAAATTGAAAAGATTATAAAATGCTAATGTGCAAAAATAGGAATATGTTTTTGAGAATATTGTGAATGAATGTTTTTTGTCTGCTTCAGTGATGACAGCTCACAAAATAGTGCTGCTTGGAAATGGTTAGCTGTGATAATAGCTCACAGGATGTTATGAAGGCTCCTGAAAAGTATTGGTTTATTTTGTCAAAAATAGATTGTTGCTGCCATTTCTGCAATAGCAGAATCATTTAAATTGTTGAGTCTGAAGCCTGAAATACCATTTGATTAAAAAAAACCCCATCTCTTCTGTTCTGGTGCTACCATATATATGTATCTCACGATGAAAAGGAATTGATTTTCTTTCCTATTAGGTAATAAAAAATGTGGTTCTGGATTTATTTTTGCTAGCAAGGGCCTAAGCATCGATTAAATATTGAAGTGTATGTGTTAGCTACTACAGATGATTTTGTGGAAATATCTGTCCCCAACTTTTGCTAAATACAAAAATCCATGGCATTTTTTAATATACCAAATCTTTGCACTGAATCATGGTGCTAAATACAGTCCAGATTGCCATAGCTTGTAACATTTGTTCTGTAGTGCTAAACAAATGATTGGAACTATTTTGCCTTTTTCACTGCAGTGAAGTAGTGTGTTTAATTGCACTCAGGTATGCTCTACTTGATCTTTCTAAGATCAAATATTCCTGCCAGCTTGCAAAAGAGACCAGATATCACCATTTCAGGTGTGAATGTTTTACACGAGGCTTACAAGGAAAAGAGGTGAATAATTCAGAAAAATATTTTTTTCTGTAACGAATCTTCTGAAGAACATTTTTATCTCAGAAGATTTGAGGATTTTGTCTTCATCCAAGACAAACACTACATTCTGCTCTTTTACAAATTGATAGTTTGGGGTTTTGATTTTTTTTTTTTTTTTGAGAAAAACATGCAACATATAGAAAAAATGACGGAAAGAAGTTAACTGAAACTAGGACAGTTAGGTCTCTTTGGTGCATCTGCAGCACATAAAATAAAGAGAGTGGAAAGTACTGGCAGAGAGATTAAGGGGTTGGGAAATTCCCAAGGTTCTGTGGTAAGTGATTAAATATGGATCTTCAGCTTTGACGTTGTGTGTCTTGACTCCATTGAGTCAGGAGCACTCATCAGGAGAGAAAATTCAAATTGCAGAGGTGACAAACAGGTGCCCAGGTAGTGGGGATCTTTATGGAAAGATGACCTCTAAATGTGCATTCTTTTCTTCCTGATGGCTATAGGAGGAGTGTTGCCTGTTGGCATTTCTGTCAGGATGTCTTTCTGGTTGTGGTGAGTGTAAACAACTACAAGCACAAAAAAGCAAATTACATCCTTTCAGTTCTTTTTCTAGTCTGGGAGGTAGATCTTAGTGCTGCATATCTTTGTCCACTTAATTCACAGATAAATTATTCTTTTATACTATTTAAACCAAAATGAACATTAATTATATTTCTTTGCTAACATCCATCTTCTTCATTTCCTTCCTGCTCTTAGTTGTAGAAGTCTCTTCAGTAGGATATATTGTTTCCCTCTGCCAAGAGGCCTCTGTGATTTTTTTTTCTCAGTTTGTTTACTCAATGACTTTGATTTTTACATCCATTTCACATCTGTGGAATGATAATGAAAAAAAGGAAATGGGCCAACAGATTCAAAAATAGGCCCACGGTATCCACTGGAGAGTGATGAACTTACATACAGGTCAAATTAGATCCAGTGTTGGATGGACCTTGAGCTGAGCACATGCCGATGCTCTGTGTGTTGGGGCCCGTCCAAAGGAATTCATATCCTTGTACTACGTTTCTCAGGAAGCAGCTAAAGAAGAGTTGATGGAAGAAGATGAGGATGTCTGTAGCATCCTTGGGGAGCTGGAGGATTTGCAAGAATCCTCTGATGTCTAATGCACTTCTGGAGATGCGGAAGAAGAAGGTAGAGCATCCCCTCATTTTATATATATATGAGGATGACAGACTAGGAATAAACTCTAGACTCTCCCGACTAGATTGATCATTCCAATCCTAACAAGGCTATTTTCCACCATCATATGCTTGTGCTGTAAGTTAGATTATTTTTGCTCATTTTCTATTCAGTCATTACTGGACAGACAGCCACAGCACTCAACAAAAGCCTTCAATCCTAAACCAGTTCTAAAGGATCTGCAGTAGGGTTGGGGGTTGTTTTCAGCTAAATGACAGATCTCCCTTGTAGTGCTCCAATGACAAATCATCCAAGCTACAAAACTTTGCAATGCTACAGACATTTTTTTGGTGTCCTCTTTCAAACAGAGGCTTCAAACTTGGGACACCAGAGATGGGATTTCCACTGTGATTCTTCATACTGAAATGTCAGACCTATTTCTATGAAGACATGAACAAATTCACTTTAAAGAAAGGTGTATGAAAAAGGCACATGACTAAGTCAGAGTCTGACTATCTGCTGCTGATTTTCTTTCTGGTCTGCTTTTGTTCATTTAGATATTTTGTGGTCTTATAAGTATACCATAGGGATTCTCTGGGTGGATGTGTGTTCTCTTTTTCTTAATGGAAAGGTTTCCTTACTGGATAGCTGTCTCAGAAGACAACTGATGTGTGAAGATTCACAAATGACTCATCTTAGTTCTGCAAGTTTGAGGAAGATGGTCTGAAATTGCATAAAAGACAGGACTTTTCAGCTTTTGCTAGTTTTCAGCATTTTTTTCCCAAGTCTTTGTTGCAGTTCTCACAAAGTCTTCATTCTGAAGGAAGAGACAAGATTTATCATTCCCTTTTGGCAGGTCTAATAGCCTTTGGAAAGTTCACCAAGTTCACCTTCACGCAAAACTGCATAATCTGAGTAACATCCAAAAATCATTGCATCTTTTTTAATTGTATGCTGACAAGCCTTTCCAGTTAACTCACATTTGAGAATAGAAACATTCTGAAGTGTGCAGATTTGAAAACTTTTCAAGCTATGTGTCAGATTTTGACAACACTGGCCTGATTCTTTCCTCCCCTGCTTCATTCATCCTGTAATTCAGTTTGCTTTATCTGCATCATGTGGGAAATAACTGCCTAGAAATGTTTTGAGAATGAAAGGAAAAACTGAAAATATGCAGGCGACATGTTAACTGCTATTTTAAAAAAGATTATTCTTGTTTAGATGCTAAAAAATACATAGAGGTGCTGTGCTGCATTTTTTCCCTACTTTCTACATTAAAGCTTTTCTCTTGAGCCAATGCAACCTAAGTCATTCCTGGCAAGTGGCTCTCAAGTTAGATAAAAGCTAACACCTCATTTGATGGTTTCCATATAGCTTTTAATAGAGAAAACATTGTAGTTGCCTTGTGCAAGTGGAATGGAAACCGTTTTATTTTATGCAGAAATGGTTTTGGTTTGGTTTTTTTAAAAATTAATATCCTAGTTGGATATGAGGTGAATGAGACCTGGGTCCTCTTAACATTAATGACAACAGAAATGCTGAAAATCTCTTCTGCATTAAAAAAATCTGAAAAAAAAAAAAATCTGTTCTGCCAGGACTATTCTGCTAGTATAGGATTTTTATCTTTTCTACCTACTAATCACTGATATATTTATAAACTGTGCACACCTGGAAAATATGGATCTTCTAGAGTATAGAACACACAGGAAAATATGGATCTTCTAGAGTATAGAACACACAGGAAAATGAGACAGATGTGAAAAATTTCAACCTTACCAATAAGTTTCAAATTTAGGACAGCATTTTTTTTCTTTACTTGAAGGCCTATGCTCAAAATACAATTGCATCCTATATTGTGTTGGAAATGTTTTAAACTTTTCATAATGTATGACTTATCTTTTACTTTCTCCTGTTTAGCAACTTGAATTGTTCTAAATAAATGCTTCCTTATGTAATTAACAAGTAGCATCTTAATTTGAACTGCAATATTTGTCTCTATAAACTCTTTCTTCTCTATTATTGCCTGGTATGAGAAGATGAACTTTTGGGCCAAGTTCTTCTCTTCTTTCTTGGCTTCAGGCAGAACACAGCCCTGTATGTTCTGCTTTTAAGATTCTGGAAAGGTTGTCATTGTCCAGTGAATTATATCCATGAAGAGCTGTAGTTACATTTTTCAGGAGAACAAGTAAATTATATGCCTGTAATTCTTGCTCTCTGAAGAAACTATTAAATGCAGATCTTCCCATATCTTTTCACTCTTAGACTGAGGTCTTTCCTTTCAGTTTCTTTGACGGACACACATACATCTAGAAATGCCCTTTGGCTCAGGCTTTGCCATCTGTGTCTTCTACAGTGACAGCACAATTCATGCTCTCAGTAAGAGTCTTTAAACAAAATCTTTTTGAATGGTCTCTTTTGAAGAGTGCTCTGTCACCTGTGTTAGATCATGAAAACCCAAGATCTGTATTTAATTCCACTTTTGTGCAGTGAGCATTTCAGGTGAGTATTTCATGTGCCATGTAACCAATGGTTTGAGCCATGTGGTTTTTCCTAGATGCCAATGTGAACCTTAGTTCTCTTTTACCCTTATTCCATATGCTAACTCACCTCATATTGCACCTTTTTTTACTGTGCTATTTGTATTGGACATGGAATTCCAAACAAGTCTGCTGCCAAAACCACTGAGAGCAAAGCTGTACGGCCTTGTGACTGCTTAATGCTGTACAACTCTGAGTGTGCACATTGAAATGGATGTGGTAAACAGGGCTCAAACAGTGGGGCAGTGAGCAAATCAGCTGTGTGGGGTTTGTGCAGTAAAAGTTCAGTGTGCCAATTTTACAGCAGTAACCTTTGATCCCTTTTACAGCTGCCTGAGGTATGATTATTGCCATAAAAACATGCAGGAAAATAAACAACGCTCGCCAAAGATAAGATCAGGGGAGGGGAAACAGCCATACTAGTAAAGATGCAGCCACACAAATTGGTTTATTCCTAAGCTGAGCACAGCAGAAACTGTTAGCCAATCTATTACAGTGCTTTCCAGCTGGAAAATTCAGGAGGGCTTGCACCAAGACTTGTGCTGTTTTAATTGATGAATATACCACTTGACCTTCTCCCAGCTACATTCCAGGCTGTGTATCTTCAGCAATCTGGGTTGCAAGATCTGGTAACAGAGGGTTGCTTCACAAAAGTAGTTGGTTGAATTCTTCTAATGGATACTACTGCTGTTTTGTCATGTTGTGGTTGTACTAATGTAACAGAGAGGACATTTTGATGTGAAGGGATTTGTAGGATGTATTTATTCCTTGATATTATCTCCTGCCAATCCCTGGCTCCACTTTTGTACACAGAGCCTGCTTTTTATTAGGTTATACTGATGACAAAGAGTGCCTTGAAATACTCAGCTCTGTTTTTAACTCATCATCTATGGTGATTAATAAAAGCATACAGGAAGGTATTCAGGATGGATATATCAAACAGTGAATACAACAGACATAAAAAAATAACAAGTAGACAATTGTAATGTTGTTTGCTGCAATAGTCAACTGACTTCCACATCATCTTCTGTGTGATTTTAAGTGCTCTGTATAAAGATAATATATTAATATTTTGCAATCTCTAGTTATAAAAGACCAACATTCTTTATCACTAAGCTAAATTTATACAAACATTCGTTACAGAAAAAGTCAGATAAAATATTGGAACACTTATTTTAGCAAAGCAGTGTACTGGCAACCTTGGGTTTGTAGACAAAATGGAGTTGCAATTTGAATAGTAAAGTTTTTCTCATTTGGTTGGGTATCATCCCCATCCACCAGCAAATTCCAGTTAAGTGAATTTTAAGACTGAATTTTTATCTCTCTGGAACAACACCTGGAGATTAATAACAATATAATTTTATTCTCAGTAGGAAAAAAAAAGTGGAGGTTAGTTATATCAAGTATTCCAGTTTATTTATTTCCATATAAATAAATTGGTTTAAATTTTAAAGATTATTATTTCAAATCTTCTAGCTGTTTAAACTGGTGCAGCCTCCTATGGAGCTGTTTCATTTTACGCAGACAGAAAATTTGAATCATCTCATTTCAAAGAACGTTAAACGGGACACTTAAAAGTATTTCTTTTGGTTGAAGTGAAAGTGTGTGCACGGTTGATTTACTGTTTTTCATGATGATTCCTGTCAGTTATGCAACTGTATCCATACTTTAAGCAACTTGTCTCGTTCTTTCCTCCATTACAGATCGAAGTAGTCAATACTTTCAAGAGTGGCACTTCCTTTCAGGGGGCTCTAAGGAGACAGTCCTCCGTCACAAGCCAGACCCAGGATGTAACCAATATTTCTAGCCCTAGTCACGTATCGTTATCCAATGCTCTTTCCTCTCCTACCAGCACCTCTGCTGCTGCGGCTGGGCGTGAGTGTGTATTCTTAATGCATCAGACCTACAGAGATGCCAACTTACGTAGCAGTCACTTGAGACTGAGCTACTCTGCCCTTTCCCACTTTGGCCTCTTCCCTTTATTAGTTCACAAATACCCAGAAAGCCATGACATGGTTACTTTGTGTACAGTAGATGCTCTCCGGGATTCAGTGCAAGTTTTGCTAACTTGCTGTTAGGACAGGGATTTCTAGTGGGTTTTGATTCAGGGTGTGGAGATTCTCAATTTAGTTGAGGCTTCTGTCTCATGTTTTATTAGGCTTGTTGGATACGTTTTCTACTGCTTTAAAAGATTCTACAGGCGACATGTTAACTGCTATTTAAAAAAAGATAATTCTTCTTTAGATACTAAAAAATACATAGAGGTGCTGTGCTGCATTTTTTCCCTACTTTCTACATTAAAGCTTTTCTCTTTAAAGATTCTACAGTTACCTTCTATGAAACAATACAGCTTGTTAGACAACAGATCATTCCACCTGGAAGACTGTGTGCAACATAGGTCACTCATGTCCAAAATAGATGTACAGGAAGGAACACAGAAGTAGGGAATCTAGTTTATGATGCCAGGCCAAGGGATTAAGCTTTACATGAATGAAGAAAGACTAGATTTGTTTTCTCTAAATTCACTGGCAGGTAAGCATTAAGGGAGGAGAGAGCTAGACAAGTTAAAGCACAGTGTTGAAACAACAAAAAAATTGTTATAACAAATTTCTTAGAAGAAGCAGCTTTTTAACACTGAAATCCTGACACAGCTTACGTTGAGAGGCAAAACATCTAGTGAAGAGGGACTGAAGAGAATGAAAAGAACTTTGAAGCAGCTCATAAGGAAGGATTGCTTCACTGACTGAAAATTTCCAGTTACTCAGGAAGACTTTTACAGGTCTAACTTTGTTTTTGTATTTTTATTTATTCAGGACTGTAAGTAGCTATTTTTTATTGTAGTGCATTAAAAGAATGTTTCAATTTACAGAATTCAGTATTCAGGCTTGTCATTTACTTCAGGAAATAATGTGATATATTTCTGTTTAAGTTACAGTGAAAGGTTGGCCAAAGAGACAAGAAACCAGTCTGATCTGTCTGGCCAGCACAGAGAGGGAAGGCAGGGATAAGGCAAGCAAGGGAAGGACACTAGGTTCCAGGACTCCTGCAGACAAAGAGGAAGCTTGACCTTTCCACTCCGTGTGAGTCCAAACCCCCTCAGGATCTGCACCTCAAGCATTCAGACATGTATTACAGGCACTGTTGGACTTAAAGGAGAAACTTGGCTTTTGCTAGGAGCCCAAAAAGCCATTAAGGTTCCAACTTCGACAATTGCTTCTTAGAGAAAATTTATATCCTCTCCTGTTTTTCTCTTGGGAGCCTGATGACTTTTACCCCAAGAGCCCCAAGCATTTCAGGGCAGCAGCACAACCAGGAGAGGCAAAGTCCCAGAGCTGTGCCACTGCTTCTGAGGACTCTGAGCTCAGGTTCCCTTGTTTTCATGCTGAACAGGGCTGAAACACCAACAAACCAAACAACCTTTCATGCAGGCCATGATTGCCCATAATAGCATTTGTACATCTGAGCAGGAAACAGAGCAGCTCATTCTGCTGTGGTAAATGTTTCACTAAGAGGCTGTAGCCAGCAGTCTGAAAGGATAGATGTAATAGCATTAAAACAGACAATTTATCTTCCCTCTCTACTCTCCATTGCAGCAAAGCAACTAAGAATTGTATAGTCTTGTGTCTTGACAAAGGCCTGACTAGGTTATGGGTTGAAGTTAATTAATAGGAGAAAGCGTAATCTGCTACAGTCTTTGGCACTTTTTATTTGGAGAAATAAAACAGGTCTACAGAGCTCATCATAATTCTAGCCACATTTATTCAGTAAAGTAAAAAAGGGATGATTGATTTGTTAAGCTTCCCAGAGATAAGTATCTCCATTGCAGAGGACTATTAGAGACTGGGTCTTTAAAGTGGTTATTCTGGACTTTTAAATTACCACAGTAGAATGTCTGTTTAGTATTAAACCAGTGTGTGCTTCAAATTATAACACTTAGGGAAAGTTTTGATTTATTCATACAATGAAGCAGAAGTAATGAATGACAGCAAAAAAAAACCAAAAAAACAATAAAACCTTCATGTTTTTTGTTTTCAAAGTAATGAATGACAGCAAAAAAAACCCAAAAAACCAATAAAACCTTCATGTTTTTTGTTTTCACATTAAGTATTTTCAGTGGGTTGCTCATCATGCAGAACCTGTAAAACCTTTCCTAATCCAAATTTCATAGAACTGGTGTCTATTTTTGTGAATTGGCATTTTCTGAGGAAATTCCGGTTGCAAAAGATACACCTAGATCTGCTTTTCAGTTCTGTGCTTAAAATGTGTGTGGTCAGACAGAACTGGCTTCCTTCCCCTTAGCTGCTCAGAATGACTTAAACCCTAAATCATCACCTTCTTCCTGTGTGGTGGAAGGGAATATTGGGATAACCATAGTTCTGATTTTGACGGCTTTCCCTCATTTCAGGAATGTTAAAACTCTATGCAGATATGGCCCCCACAAACATGGGGAGTATCAAGGGAAAACCTTAAGAGGATGAAAGGGTCTAATATGAGGTACAGTCAGGAAGGTTTATTTTCAGAGAAACAGTGCTCAGCATGTTGCAACAATGGTGACAGTTCAGGTGGCACTTTGGATGCCCAAAATGGAGAGGTTCTGACATCAGTACTTTATAAAAAATACAGGAATCACACAATAATTTCTAATCTATCGATAAGAATATGTAAGTCTAGTTTTGCAGAGCATTCATGCAGTTCTTTCCTAATTGTATTGCTTTTTAGCCTGTAGTTCATTGTGACACCTCACCAATCAGTGAGCTTTCTTCTGGAGGTTTATAAATAACACCCAGAATTCTTTTCTAAATGTATTTTTTTTTCTAAAACTTTTGGATTAACTGATGTTTGATGCAAGGGTTAGTGCATGCTTAAAAAGAAATCTGCCTGTCAAATGCAGACACTCCTAGGGTAGTTTGTGAAACAGATTAGCTGGTATTTACCTGAAATTTGCAGCTATTCAGAACTATGGCACAGTCATAGTCTTTCCTAGAGTTGTGGAATACCTTAATTAAAAGAAATTTATACAACGGAATTTTTAGTATAGGACTAAAATTTCCTGATTTATGCTGATACTTTTTAGCTGTCATGGTGATTTTGCCAATAAGAAATTACAGATTTCTGGATGTCAGTATAGATTGATAACAGTGAGGTCCATCATATGAATCTCTTCTCTCTTTTGAAAGATGTTGCAGCTTTAAGTAAACATAGTAAACATTTCTGCAAATTGAAACTTGGCATTTTGTGTGCTCTGAGAAAACGCAAAAATTCATTCAAATCCAAACTAAATATGCACACACGTGTAGTATGCACACATTTAAGATATGGAAGATGAAAACATGAGAAACTTAAGGCTCTATATGCAATAGGGTCTTGGCCAGGTTCACAGGTCTTGTCGTGTCATGTGCATGAACACACAGATACAGATGTACACACACAATCTTCTATCACTGGAGAGCTCTTATACTACAGAGTTAAGAGTGGGTTTAGGTACAAGCTGTGGTGGATATGTATTTTATATGCATTTCTTCATGAACTTTACTTTGGGAAAGCAAGATCAGATCCTTGGGGCAGTAGAGCATCTTTTTTTTACTTTTGCAGCTCAGAATTAGTTACCCAAGATGTTAGCTCCTGCTTAAAACTGAGTATTTGCTTCAAGCCTTTGCTACTACACTCTGTAATTAGGTAGAGGATGAGTGCATCTAACTGTACACAAAGTAAACAAGTTATGCCTTATCCTAATCTGTTTATACCTGGTTCTCAGATGGTGTTTATGTTATCAGCAGGTAACCCCTGCAAAAGAACGTGGGTTCAGATTTTCCAAGACAGACACACGTTTAATATTTCTTTGTACTTGCTCTTCCTCTCATTCTAATATATAGTTCAGAGTCTTCCTAAGTGAAAGCAGTCAGAAACTGCAGGTCCCTTACAAAAAAGGGTCTTTTCTTTCATAAAAGGTTATAATCAGAAGTACTGTTAAGTGTAGGAGGCACTGGGGAAACGATAAACAAACACCACCAAAGCCCACCAAAAGGCAACCTCCCAGCTGAGGAATCTGCTGTGGTTTCTGTATTTGTGAGTTCCTTTTCCTTCGTTCTGGTGAGATCTGTCACTTTGGTCTGAGATTTTTAGAAGTGAATATTTAATGGAATCACTTACAAGTTTTTATTACATTACCTCTAGCAAGAGTGGCCTCAAACTTGCCACTTGTATGGAAGAGACAGGAAGAAATACAAAGTGATGACTCTAGACTTTACAGCAGCAATTAAAATCTTACAAAAAAATCACAAAGTAATCTTAGATGTTCATCATACAGATGTTCATCATGCAGATCTTTTTGGGGGTCGATTGGTCTGTTGGTTTTTAAAAAGTGTTTTCAAGCAAGAGCAGAGCATAGCACCCTTAAGGCTGTATTTTTGCTCCAGTTCACTTGCTGGAGAGGGAGTCTCCAGAAGTGGAGCTAATCTGCGTGGAAAGACAACCTTTTTCATTCTCCCTTGAATTAAAGGATAGTTGAAATTTATCAGACTTGCCCAGAAACTGTCATGTATAGGTAGAAGCATTACACATGCAGCATTTGCCTGGGAGTGGCACAAGGGCATGAGCCATCTGCAAGTTGTGTCACACTAATGTTAAGACATTCAGCAAGCTAAATTCTAGTGCCCATCACAGTCTGCTTACTAATAGATACTTTTGAAGAGCTTAGATTAACTATTTGTAATCTGTTGTGTATGAAAAGCTTGTGCTTTTTTATACTTCTTAGATCTTTAATTTTCTGTAAATGCAATCATCATTCAGCTGTACAGACCTCACAACTAAAACTTGAGTTAAAAGTTGGGATCAAATTTTCTCATGAAGAAAAATGGGAACAAATTTCTTTAAAAAAAAAAAAAAAGGTAAAGATTACTGTCCAATATTGATCTATTCAGATCCCAGCAAAGCCTAGTGGGCATCTGCTGTGCAGCATGGCATAACTGTCACATGAGGAAGTAGAACGAGCAGAACTTAAAACAAGTCCACATCTAAAGTTGTGTTTATAAAAATTTCACCATTTGGGAACCTCATTGAACTAGAGACAGAGATTTCATACTAAAGCTTAGAAGTTCCCACTGGTTGTAACCAAGGTTGGATGATCCTGCTGGGATATACGAGATCAAAATCAACTTTCATGTATCTTCCCTGAAGGGTAACTAACTAGGTTTACAGTCTAAATATAAACCCAAGCCCTCAGCTGGGGATATGGCATGGCAAGAAGGTTTAGACCCTAACATAGAAACACTTTTAAAGTGTTGTATGATATATTTAACTTTGCCAAATCTGATACAAAAATGTCAAACACCTACAATAAAAATATGCTATGGGAAGTGGAAGCCCTGCATATGGCTCTGCTCTTACACTCTAAAACATAGTGGAATTCTGCCATGTTAACCTTTAGTGACATGGGAATCAGGTCTATGGAGGTCTTCTGGTTTCCTCTTGCTGCATGTGGTTTGACTTTTCAGCAGCACTTACTGAATTTACCACACACTTATGTGGAAAGAGAATAGCGCAGCTGATGTTATGTATCTGTTTCACTCATTAAAGCAGAAACCTAGAGATTATAATTTTTCTAAAAATTTATTGGGTTGGGGTATTTTTACTTTATATCTGAATTTGCTCAACTTCTGCATCATTCTACCCAGATTATACTAGCCACAGCACTTAGAGGTGATTCCAGTACTTGCAGTATCTCCTCCTGTGGGTACCTAATCTGATTTTACTCACCTAAAACTGGGAGGATTCAAATATAAAGAAATACAAATATACTGAGGATGTTTTCTATTTCAGAGCTTTATATATGCAATAGTACCTGTCCAAACTCCTTTACCTTTGTATAGCCTTGATATAGTCTTGATATAGAATAGTATCAGTTACACATAAGAGTTGGCATCTCTTTGCAACATTGACCACTTGTTTACAATTTTATACTAATCACCTTACTGATCTTTCAGTATTGAATTTATTTGCTGTTGCAGTGCCCTACTCTCTACTGTCTGAATATTAAATGTGTTTGTTTTCCCAGAGGGCTAGAGAACATTGGACAAAAGGG
>NW_008684131.1:234179-239343 GCF_000695815.1 Acanthisitta chloris
GTGAGTCTTTAACCTTGAGCCTGAAATGAATGTGAACCAAACTCCAGATACTTGGCTTATATGAAGCCAGGTAAACATTCGAGTATAAGCCCACACACTACCAACCATAGGACATCTGTTGATGCTTAACAGGCTTTGTATATTTTGCCTAGATTGTTGTACTTAGGAATGAGATTCTGAATATCATCTTTTTCTTCTCATGGGAAAAATTTGTAGTATCTAAAATTCTATTTCTTTTTTTTTTTCTTGCCTGATGCAGTATAATAAGTCTAACTTTCAAGGTGGGATGAAACTGAAGAGTTTTTTCTATTACAGCTCCAGAGAAGAAAGAAGTGGAAACTTATAGCAGTGTCAAAAATGTCCTGAAGTGTTGTCCCCGCAGTCTTTTGTTTAAAAGCAGTTCATTTTTTTCTGTTGTCTCCATTCCTGTGAGAAAAGGGAGCTGTATCACACTGTTTGTCTTCCCTTGACATTGTCAGTATCATAAAGAAATACCATTACATGAACTCTACATAGTTCATACTAAACCAACACTTCCTGGGTTCTATCCATCATGGGTATGTCCCTGCTTACATGCTGTACAGCCATAACAACATTCTATCAAGTTCATCTGCTTGATTATATCCTCACAAAATACTGTGGGCTTTGTTTCAGCAGAGCCCCCAAGCAGTTTTACACTAGATATCACTTCAAAGCTTGAACTTAAGCATGTATTAAAAAAATTTGTTGCTGTTGGGCCATGTGACTCTGGGGAAATAGTATTTTTTCAGTTCTTAAATATGGTAGTAGTATTATATATGATAGGTAGATTAAATATGGCAATATTATGATACAGGGATTAAAATGCCACCTTTGTATCCAACAAACCCTCCACCTTTGGTTCCACTAACATAGGAAGTTCTGTCTCTGTAAGCAGTAATTTGATACATTGTGGGACAGACCATAAACAAGATTTTGAATTCTGTTGTAATGCAGAAATTGTCACTGAATGAGGTGTGACACTAAAAGGGGAAAAAAAAGGAATATTTTTTCTAATATGCAAACTTTACAGTTGTGGAGGGACTTTCTTAAGTGAAAAATTAATGGAAAACAAATCTACATCTCTGAAAGCGTAGAGCAATTTTAAGAAAAGCAGGTGGGTTTCTACAGCTCCCTAGAGAAGGAAACTGTTCAAAAAGCAAATTTTATGTATTCTCAGCTTTAGGGTTTTGCCTTTACATTACCATTGCATCCAGAAGATTAACTACCTTAGGTATCAGCAGTTCTAAGCTAACATTTCCAGTGAAAATCGGTGTGAACAAGTAGAAGCTATTTTAGTAACATCTAAATGTTCCTGCAAGACTCAAACAGTTCAGGGCAAAATTTTTCCACAGATCTTCACAGGAAGTGATGGCTGCTGGCTGCTGGCACTGTCTGCAGTTAGAGCTTCAGACACATCTAAGCAAAAGGCATTAGTGTAGTGTTTTCTTGCTCATTAGTTGAAAGTCAGTGCAGAGTTCCAAATTCAGGCCATGGTAGGCATGTTTTCATAACTGCCTTTCAAATACAACCCAAACCTACAGTTTTCCCTCTGTCATGTAAGGTGTTAGCTAACTAGATTGACTAAAGGCTTGGTATGAAATGCAAGTTAGATGCCCTGTTAGGTATTAAAAGCAATGTGTTTGCTTTCCCTGCTCCAGAACATGGAGCCTCCCAAATTGAGATCAGTTCCTCCCTAACCTGTAGAGGCTTCAATACCATTTATGCAACTTGAAGAAAATCTTTACTTGCATTGGATACTGCTGGATCTGTCCAAGCAATATATCAAACCTTTTTGTTGAAATAAAAATTGACTTTGCCTTCATTAAAAAGAATCCAGCTGGCACGTAGAAGCTATGTGTATGCAATAAGAAGTGGCTGTACTCAAAAGAATGAAATCATGGTGTTAATTGATAAGCTACAGCATTCAGCTGCAACTGAAATCATGGGCAGCTTTGCAGACAATGTCACCATATCAACCCATGCTACAAAGCATGTTACAAAAAGCTTCCCCCAGTTAAAAGGCGACCATATAGTAACATGTTTTTAGGACTGCCTCAACAATCATATTATTTTTCCATTGTTTAGACTAATTACTTTGCACTTTGAAATGCAAGAGAGAAAGGCAGAGATAATGAAGGAATTAGTATGTCACCTTTTCTCCCGGATTTCAAACACTGTCTTTAGTGATGCAAATGAGTCTCTTATCCCAGACTGGCAGAGCCCTCCCACAGCACAGCACAACTCAGATTCATTTCTCATAAGACCTGATTTAGAGTTCCAGGTGCTCTGTTCAGTACACTGTGATTGTAATGGGTAAAATGGATTAAAACTTTATTTATGTATTATTGTGCAAGGCAATCTTCCTTTTGTCTTGCACCACAGCCAGCCTAAAATCTTCTAGTATCCCAAGATCTGGATAAGCTGTTCTGTGCCACTCCAATCCTCTTATTTTGAGCATAAGCAGTCACATGAACTACTTTCTGGACTATGCCCTGCTGTTACCAAATGCCTGTATGAAGAGAAGGAAGAGTATCTGGCCTGACCTAAGGCCATGTATCTGAAGAGGGAATGCCTGACTTCTGCTTTTAGGATTTTGAAATGATGAATGTCCAAATTTAGAGAACATTAAACAAAGACCAAATTCAACGAGAGAAAAACAAGTCAGCCTCTTTCTCAGATGTGCTGAGCTTGAGTGCAAGTTGGCTCACTCCAGACACAGGATCAGCTAGACCCCACAGCTGTAACCCTCTGAGCCCAGGCCATTACTAGAGTGCAGCCTGCCACTGAAAGGAGGAATGAAAGCTTTACAAAGTAGTGGTACATTAGGCCAGCCAATAATGTGCAGCATATTTACATGTTAAAAGATACACATGCCAACCACCAAACCATTTCAAATGTGTGTGGAGAAGCTTTCACAGTACCTGCTTGTACCTCTTCTGCCTCTGCCTGTGTTTTAGTCTCCCCTCTAAGAAATGCTAAAAGTTCACTCATGGACCACATGGAAGTAGAAGGATAGAACTCATACTTAGCCATAAAACATTTGCCAAAAGATCACGTTTTGCCATTCTGTTTTTTCCTCTCTGCCCCTCCACTCCCTTCCAAAAAGTTATGTTTTTTTCAGCAGTAAACCAGCACATGCCTTCACTTCTTTTCAGCACTGGTAGGTCACTGGGACATAGCCAGCATCCCTCCCTTTGCCCACCTACAGAGGACTTTGTGTCCTAGCTCCTCCTCACAGTCTATTGGACTGAGTCTTGAATTTATTTTCACCTGTGTTCTTACTGTCAGGTGGTTAATGACATTAGGTTGCCCCTGGCAGAAGTCAGCAGACCTAGTTCAAAGACTGCATATCTGGCATCAGTTGTGTTGCTTTCAGCATTTAACTTTCCACTTTTACGAGTGAGATGCAGAAAATGCAAAAGCTTCCTGTGAACAATGGAATTCAATTCAACCCAACAATAATACATTATTTTATTACATGTTTTTATATTTATTGAAAACTTCAATGGCTAGAACAGTGGGTCTATACTCGAGTGTTTACCTCACATATGCATGAAGGAAAACTAAAAGTTGGTTCAACGATACTATGTTCACATTATCCAGGCTTCCAAGTGTAGTTGTTGTGTGCAAGTTATCTCTGTTCATGTGGTAACTGTGATTTTTTTTCCCCCTGTGGTAGCATGATTGCGCTTAGTACTTTGTCTGCTTGGCTTTTTGTGCTCTTGGCTGCATTCATTTAGATTTTGCTTTAAAACATTGATATTACGTATAGTTTTCACACTTGGCTCCTGTGTGTGTCCCATACGTACCCATCCGACTGTGTCTGTGTTCTGTGCTTTTCTGTTTGTGAAGTGTGATATGTTATGTGTAATGGTTTTTTTTTTTAACAATACAAAAGAGACTTTTTTAATTAAAAAAGCCTTCCTACTTACTCACTGCAAAACTATCAATATGCATGGTTTTACATTTGCATTACAATTAACATGGCTTGTCTTTTACTAGGGATGTACCACACGAGTGGACGTTGGCTTTCTTTAACCAGTACTTCCCATCAGTTCATTGATGGCTTTAAACTTGATTTATTTTAATATTGCAGTTGATACAGATATTCAAAATGCACATAACTGAGCCACTCGTTTATGCATATAACATCCAGAGACTTTGGACTTCAGCTGCCTGCACTGCCCTAACCATATGCCACATTTTTCACCAAGTATTCTCTAACACAGTGCTGTCCTGTGGAGGTTCTCCCTCTGACACCCCTTTCCTTTTCTCCCCCCAGATCCGCGTCGTGAAGGCATTCCGTAGCTCTCTCTATGAAGGTTTAGAAAAACCAGAATCTAGAACCTCTATTCACAACTTTATGACTCATCCTGAATTTAGGATAGAAGATTCCCAGCCCCACATCCCACTCATTGATGACACAGACCTAGAAGAAGACCCTGCTCTCAAGAAAAACTCGAGTCCACCGTCTTCGCTGAACAAGAACAACAGTGCTATCGACAGTGGAATAAATCTTACAACTGATACAAGTAAATCAGCTACCTCTTCTAGTCCAGGAAGCCCAATACATAGCCTGGAGACATCACTTTAGCTGAAAAGGTCACTGCAAAAAAAAATTAAATTAAAATAAAATAAAATAAACCCCCCCCACAGCAACCGAAATATATAAATATATATATTAAAAACATTGCTGGCTGAAAAGCTGTTTGAACTCTTATTCACTCTGAGACAAGTGAATGAATTGTTGATCACAGTGGTTCTGGGGAAAGAATGAATGGCTGATTTACATACCCTCCCTGTTCCCTTTCAGAAAACAAAAACACAAAAAAAACCCTCCTGCATGAATGTACTGTACACTGCTGGCCCTTCTTTCTCTCTTTTTGTTTGTTTTTTGTTTCCTTTTGGGTTTTTTTCCTCCTAAAGCAGGAACTGCAGAGGACTTCTTTCTGAGGCTATTTATCCAATTCACTGGTCTGTGAGTTTTTTGAAATGCTTGTGTGGCATGGACTCAATTGTATAGATTAATTTAAATAACTTTTTTGAAGTTGCAAAGCTTAACTTGCACAGTAGATTTGCACCAGTTGGACAGAGGAACTTAAACATTTATGAGACTATATATAGAGATATATACATATAAGTA
>NW_008684132.1:0-3643 GCF_000695815.1 Acanthisitta chloris
ACTGACATTTCAAAGCTATACATATTTCTTAGGACCAAGAGAAGTATAGTCAAGCCAAGATTATTCTTAGAGTTAAATCTGTTCTCTCAGAGCACTCTCCTGTGAAAGACTTGGATATCTCCTTCTGTAGGATGCAACGTTTAATATTTCAGTACAACTTTATCTCTCTTAGCAGGTTTCTTAGTACAGGTCAAACTCCCATGCAAATGCACCTGCCCAGCTTCCATTTCAGAGCTGCTTTGCATCTGGAAGCCTTGGAAGAAGAGCAAAGCAATATCTCACCTGCCTGCAAAATACCACAGAGAGAAACCTCAGTGGAGAGTGCAGAAACCTGCCTACAACTCTCTTCTGTCACCAGTGTAACCCAGCTTCAAGTACATAACTTCAATGCCTCATTAAATTCCTTTATGCATTTAAAACACAAGTTTTTCTGATAATTTCTCCTCATATGACACTTACGTGTACAAAACAACTCATTTCCTCTATTGAAAATTGATGGAAATATTTGGTTTTTGAAGCTTTCCTAAAATATGATCTAAGCTAAATTTATTTATTTTCATAGACTACCAGTTCTGCTAATTGCTCTGCTCTGTTCCTTGCTAGTTTAGGTGTCTGGTGCACAGTCTGACATGTGCCGTCTGGAGTCCTCTTCCCCACCAGAATCTTTGCAAGAAGTGAGATGCAAATGATTGAGTTTCAAATATAATTGTTTCCAGAATTCCAAAATAAGAAAATACACTGTCTAAAGATATAATTTTTACTCACTCACAACTAAAAAGACAAGCAATTAAATATTTTCTCAGCAGTGTAGTTAAAAAATTGTCGCAAATACCAACACCTTAGTGACATTAAGGCTCTTCCATTGTTTTTTCTTGGTGGCTGTAAACAATTCTCAATTTCAGATGACAGGAAGGGAAACAATCCAAGTCTAATACAGTAAAAAAATTATTTAATTTCATTTTATAATTCCTATTTTGAGTTTCTGATGCATTATACCCCAGAATTCTCTACTGTTTGCTAAATACATACATGGAAAAATCAAACTAGCATTGAAGGCTGGCAAAATAAAAATCTTTCTCCATATGCTTAAAATTACTTGCATAATTAAAGCTTTTCCTTTAGAGTCTAAATTAAAATAAAATAGCAAGTCAATACAGTTTTCACAGGTGCCTGTAATGTAGCTTTTACATTTTACCAAAGTATATATTGTTTCCACTTTCATGTCATTTGAATTCCCTTCTTAAGCAGCCTTCTACTACCATCTTACCTTTTCTTCTCTCAGAACCCTATTCCAAATAATCAGGTCACCAAAATCATCTTACTGGAGTTCCTAAGGTCTTATAATAATCACTCCAAGTAGCTTTCTTAAAGGCAAACTACTTGCTAACATGGGAAGATGAAATAATGCAGAGTACTAGACACAATTTAGATTGACTAACCACCTGCTGTGTCCTATATTCCCACCAGTTTGGAAGGCAGAAGCACCCAGGAGATCAGTGAATGGGGCTATTAGTCCCTCTTTGAAGGCCTTGCATTGGCTTACCTAGCCTCAGTTATGTCTTAAACATAATAGTTTCCATATTTTGGAATTATGATCTTTTTTTATTTAATAAAAACCACCAGCTCTGCAGCTCCATGAGCTCATTCCTCAGAATGGTCTTTGTGGAGCTGATGCCTTAATCTAGGCCTGCCTTGTTTTGATAAACTGCATCTCTCCCACCCCTTGTCTTACTTTGTGAGCTGAGGGAAGAGGGTTGATTGGTTGGCTTGTAGGTGGGTTTCTGATTGTTTCTTTTTTAAAAACATTTAATCATTATCATCACACCATTTATCAAATCAGGGAAATATGTTTTGGATTTGATACAATTAATGTCCATCAGCCTATTTGTTGATGGCAGTGTCCATCTCACCATGGATAGACTAGTGACTCTTGAAAATAATCAGTCTATCATCATTAATTCTCCTGACACTGGGATGGAACATTTAATCATTGTGAATTAATTTTGCATTAATGAGGATGTAATTAATATGCATTTCCACAGGAATTCATGAAGATTTAGTAATTAATCAATTCATATAGTTTCTAATTCCCAAGAAACATAAATCAAGTAAATCAAACAAATGTTCCCAAACATCAATTTCATGAAAGGATTCTGTATTTACACAAATAAACCCAACTAATATCCTGACATTCTAGCATTCCTCGTCACCCTGTAGAAGAAATTAACCAACCCTTTTCTTGAATATCCATTTTAGCAATATGGAAGTTCTCATGGAAATGGCATGAGCACAGCTGTGCTTACATAAATGCTTCCTAATGCTGTTCAGTGCCCCAATATACAGCACATTTCCTAAACGGAAATGCAGTTTGTTTACAGTTTCAGCATTTTGTAAATTCTCTGAGTTTGTATATCAAAAGATAAGCCCATCATGTGAGTTCCTCCAAAAGTCAACTAACAGAAGTGTAAATAAACTGTAACTAAACCAAAAATCATTTAATGGGGATGTAAGATCCTCAGTTCATAAATCTAATCTAAATAATAAATCTTATCCTTTTGAGCATCTTTGCTCTCTTCCCTACTCTGCTCCTCTAGCCCCCAGTACTGTGCTGCAGGGGACAACACATGTCATTGAAATGTTAGGCACAACTATGGAGCTCTGTAATGAACAGGCAGCACTAGGTTTACTTCATTATAGTAATACTTTCAACAGGTACTTGTGTAAATTTGTTTTGTTAGTCAGAAAAAGGGAATCAGATGCCATGGATTGCTGTCATTTTAAAGTAGGAATCCTCGTTCTGTAAAATTACCAGTACAAATACAGTCAACAAGCCAATTTGTAATTCAGTAACTGCAGATATGAACATATCATCCAAAATCAGGGGGAAATATTGTGCCACATGTGGAACAGCAGTGAGCAGTATGCCCCGCTCTGGTTCTAGCCAAGGGCTCAGAGGAGGATGCTGCTCTAGTCTCCTCACCAGGGAGATGCTGTGGTAATTCTGTGGCTCAGTTCCTGAGCTGCCTTAAAGCCTCATTTAGGAACCAAAATTATCTCTTTTCTGTACTCATGGTTTCCCAAAATCACCCATTACAAATACAGCTTTCATTCTGAGCAGCCACAAAGCCTGGAAAAAGTCCTGGTTTCTCCACCTTTGACTTATGTACTCCATTTTCCCAAAAAACTATTATATTCATGCCCAGAGAGATTTACCTGACATGTGCCACTTATGTTTTTTCTTACAATCAGATGAATAAGCCATTATAGAAAATATCTGGACCACTGGAAAAAAAAAACACATCTGTAACATTGAAAGGAGATCCATTTACAGTAGAAAAGACCAAGCAAAACAGCTGTTGCTGTTATCTTGTTATCCAGGAGCACCTGTCTGACAAGATATTGGAGGCAATAACAGGAATATCCTCTTAAGGTTGTTTTTTTGGTTTTTTTTTTTTTTTCAATTACTGCTGGTATTCTCCTTCTTCTTTGGGACAGCTCTCAACTAGCTACCTTTGAAGGCAATGAATCACGAAATGAGTCAGCTAGTACAGAAACCTGGGGATGAGTGTCAGCAGCTACATCAGAGATTTCATGGGCCACATACAAGCTATCCTTTTGGTCCCAACTGAGCAGCAGTTGATGG